>NC_138753.1:37980378-38228295 GCF_965113315.1 Podarcis vaucheri
TGCTATTTTCATCCTAGGCAGGTTTGCTAGTTGTCGTCTGAAGGCTGCTGCTGAACAATTTCAAATCCTTCTCGCCATCAAAGGGGAATTTACTCACCTTTGCTCCTCTGAAGTCAAACCACCTGGGACCTAAGGAACACCTGACTAAAAGGCTTCCTTCAGCAAATTAAAAATATCCAGTTTTAACCACCCCCTGAATGCTATAAAGAAAGAAGGGAAAATTCTCTCTCTCTCTCTCTCTGTGTGTGTGTGTGTGTGCATATAATTAATTTTACTGAAAGAATATTGTAGTCCAGCCCCCTACAATGTAGGAATCTCAACTAAAGCATCCATGACAAATGGTCATCTGAACATAGGATGGAGGAAGAAGAAGAAGAAGAGGAGGAGGAGGAGGAGGAGGAGGAGGAGGAGGAAGAGTTTGGATTTGATATCCTGCTTTATCACTCAAAGCGGCTAACATTCTCCTTTCCCTTCCTCCCCCACAACAAACACTCTGTGAGGTGAGTGAGGCTGAGAGACTTCAGAGAAGTGTGACTAACCCAAGGTCACCCAGCAGCTGCATGTGGAGGAGCGGGGAATCGAACCCAGTTCACCAGATTACGAGTCCACCTCTCTGAATCACTACAGCACACTGGCTCACAGCATTAGCACCCCAACAGATTTTCCTGTCTCCAGCTTCCAGCATCAGCCCAACTCATCAGCTCTCTTATACCCAGCCCCACCCATTGTAAACCATACTAAAATGACATGGCATCCAACCAGGTGAGGGGGGGGGGAACCCACTTGTCCCTATGGAGCTCGGCAATTGTCAGGCTTCAGGGAGTCTGCTTCCTCCCCCCTGGCAGTAGATAAGCAGAACAAAGGAAAAGGAGCCCTCTTACCAGTTAGAAACTTTAATAACCACAGCAAGGGAACAAAGAACACATCTAAAAATAGTGGTGCTCCCAATTAAGGAATCTGCTCCCTACCGTCCCTATTAATCTACATTACTTCTATGTCTTGTAATCTGAGTCTGTACCCTCTGTGCTTTTTGTTCTGCCACTTTCTGAGCTCTCTGTGACTTTGGAGAAAGGGTGTGTGTGTGAATGCTGTCCAGAGACTGTGAATCTGTTAACATTCTCTCTTCCAGTGTTTCTTCTCCTAGCTGTTCCCCATCCAGTATTTCCCAGCTTCTGCCTTCTGAAGTATGACCCTCTGCAAACCACTCTTCTAAATCTATACTGTCCTCCTGCTCTGGGAAGATTCAGGAGCAGGAGCAGGAGGAGGGGGAGGCTCCCACCATTCCTCCTCAGCATGGTCCCTGACATCCTTTCAGATGATGATGAGAGCACTTAACTGGGCAGCTAAGGCCACTACTAACACAAAGAAACTGCTCTGACAAGTATTCCTCTTGTAGATTCTACTGCAGGGGTTGGCAACGTTTTTTGAGGCCGGGCTGGTCCACTCCATGGCAGACCTCTCGATGGGCTGGAGTGTGCGTGCCCGCGCATGCGCTCAAGCTATTTCCGGCGCTCTTCTGGGTTGGAAGAGTGTCGGAAATAGAATGTGCACATGCACACAGGTCTCCTCTGTCCCAGAAGTCAGTCCCTGTGGTGGTGGTGGGGAATGGCGGCATGGAAAAAAAAGCATGAAATCTCCACACCAATCCATGGAACGGCCGTGGGCCAGTTCCAGGAAGCTCATGGGCCGGAACTGGTCCACGGGCCTTAGGTTGCCAACCTCTGTTCTACTGGCACAAACACAGGATCATGGGATTGGAGGGTATGCCTGGGTGTCATTCAGACTGACCCCCCAAAATTAATAGCATTACAGTAAACCAAGTAACAGAAGAAGTTTTATATTTTCTGGTACTGTGTCAGCCCAATACAAAACAAACATACTCCTCTATAAGCACATTGTTCTGTCTCCTAGCCTCTCTCACCATTAATGCATTAGTTAATTTAACTGTATATTCTATACCCTGAAATTTCATAGTCCATTCTTTGGTAGTTGGAGTTTCTGATTTCTTCCAATTTGTTGAAATCGGCATTCAAGTTGATGCGCCACCATTTCTATATGCACAGACAGAATTAATTCCTTTACAAATCCAGATAGTAGCATTAGAGAATCAAATGATAATTTATAACCCATAATATGAAACTGAAACAATCCCTTTCCAATAATTCCTTATCATGGGGGCAAGACCAAAAGGTCTTGGGCCATGTTAGTGTTTTCTATTTTATATCTCCATCCAAATTATTGGTATTATTTTAAATATGGTTAAATTGCTTATGTTGTTCATAAACAAAGAAGTTTTCTGAAGCTATTCTGACTCTTCCTGTGTCTTGGTATTAGGGCAGGTGGACTGAAAGATCATCTCTCCCTCTGTGCCTACAGAAATAAAAGAGGCAACCTATATTCCAGCCATTGTCTCGGCAAGTGCCTCCTTATCAGTAAGTTTCAGGCAGTGCAAGACAGTGGGGGGGGGGCTGTTTTTGGCAGCAACGCCACAGAGTGGAATTAAATTCAACCTAAAATTCAGGAGGGATGAGACCTGGCTAATAATTGTATGCCATTTTCAGATCAGGTCCTGTTTCTCTGCAATGATGCCTCTGGCTTTTATACAAAACTCAACTGTATATCATAGAAGCAAATCCTACACGTTTATCATTTCTCAGAAATTGCTACAAAGCAAATGTTTAAAATGCAGGAAGAAGGCTAGGATCTCTAAATTAACCCATAGATTAATCACCTCTCTTGGGGGGGGCACTTTTTTAGCCCTTCTGGACAATTTTCTGGGGGGCCACATGCTAAAACGTGGACAGAGGCAAAATAATAATAATAATAATAATAATAATAATAATAATAATAATAATAATAATAATAATAAAAAATTTATTATTTATACCCCACCACTCTGGGCGACTTCCAACAAAAGATTAAAAATACATTAGAACAACAGGATAAATACACCAAAGGATAAATGGATATAAATCTGATATCAGGAATCACAGGACTGAGAAACCAGTAGGAGAACACTTCAATCTCCCAGGACATTCTATAGAAGATCTCAAAGTAGCTGCCTTATTACAAAAGAATTTCAGAAACAGACTGGAAAGAGAAGTTGCTGAATTGCAACTTATTACCAAACTTAAAACCATGGAGAGACTTGGTCATTGGATTCTTATCTCATTATACATGATAAGCTATTTTTAGCCATCTCACCCCTTGCTTTTTCCTGTAAGACCAATTGCAGTCATTAACAGTCGTCAACAGGTTTACCACACCTATCAGCCAATCACCCATTCCCATTACTTCTGTGTAATACCCCTCCCCACCCTCTCACTATATATAAGGGTCTAGTGACTTCTGTTTCAGTGTATCCGAAGAAGTGTGCATGCACATGAAAGCTCATACCAATAACAAACTTAGCTGGTCTCTAAGGTGCTACTGGAAGGAATTTTTTGTTGTTGTTTCAACTACGGCAGACCAACACGGCTACCTACCTGTAATAAGAACATCAGTCATTAAAAACTTTCTTAAACAGGGCTGCCTTCAGATGTCTTCTAAAAGTCAGATAGTTGTTTATTTCTTTGACATCTGATAGGAGGGCGTTCCACAGGGTGGGCACCACTACTGAGAAGGCCCTCCGCCTGGTACCCTGTAACTTCGCCAGTGGCGTAGCGTGGGGGGTGCAGGGGGGGCCGGCCGCACCGGGCGCAACATCTGGGGGTTAGGGGGCGCAAATCCACTGGTTAGGGGGCGCAAATCCACGGGTTAGGGGGCGCAAATTACTTGCCTTGCCCCGGGTGCTGACAACCCACGCTACGCCACTGAACTTCGCTTCTCGTGAAGTGGGTGGAGAAACGAAGGGAAATGTCACCTTTGGACGTTTGTATCCTCTCTATCCTCTGCCCAGGAAAGCAAGAAGCATGATCAGAGTTCAAGAACACATTCCAGCCAGGAAGTCACACTCAAGGAGGGTGCAAAGCAGGGCCAGTGAGGGCTGTGTCCCAGAGAGAGCCTGATGGAGAGGTCCAGAGAGTTGCATTTGGCCTCTGGGCCTGAAATTCCCCGCCTCTGGCCTAGGAGCTCCCCTTCAGTTCTGCAATTTATGAGAACAGGTGAAAGGACAAGTCACTATTTCTGATCATCCAAACTTCATAACACATACAGGATAGCTCAGTTGGTTAGAGCGGGTGTTGATAATGCCAAGGTCACAGGTTCAATCCCTGTATGGGACAACTGCATATTCCTGCATTTCAGGGGGTTGGACTAGATGATCCTTAGGGTACCTCCCAACTCTACAGTTCTATGATTTATGACATAATCTGGGAGAGGGTCTGGTTGGTTGTTAAGTGTGGAATTCCAAAGGGTCTGTCAAAGTAGCAGAAACTGTAGTAGCAGGCAGCTTTCTCTGAGGGGCACCCTACGCCTATAGTTTCTGAAACAGCAATGGCAGAAACCCTGGTCTTCAGAAAGTGTTGGCAAATCTATGCAGACCTGCTCCCCAAGGAAAGTTACAGGAAAGCTGTGGGGCTGATTGTGCCAGCTTACCTGTTCCGGTGCAGCCTAAGGGGCACGCCACACATTTCTGTCAGCAAATCTTCAAAAGCCAGGGAACACGCACACCTCAGGATCAAAGCAAATATGCAGAAAGACAAGAAGCTCAAATTAAATCCCTAGATATATAAAAAAACCAAATTGCATATTCAGCTGGTTACTTTCTCATCTTTCACAAGCAAAGCTAGCATTCACATCTCCTTCGCAGTACAAGTAATACATGTTTGTTCCATCAATAGCTCTATGATTCATATAGGGGGATTGTCAAGTTTTGCAGACAAAACAAGACACTAATGCCATCTATTGTAACCAAGTTGGTATACGGTGAATAACTGTCAGAGTTGGAAAAACACAGAACATTCTAATAGGTTGGAATAATATTTTCATGAGGATTTTTTTTAAAAAAAATCTTTCAATAGAAATTTGCAAGTCAATTTTAGGCTGAAACGAAGAATTTCCAGTGTTTTTAAGCTGGGACTAAGCCTGCTTAGACTAAGCCTGTTCCTATGGGACAGCAAATTTGCGCTTCCTGAAGCAACACAAGAAGCAAAATGAAACAAGCCTTCCAAATTTACAGCTTCCAATTTTGTGAAATGGTGCTCTAACCATGCACCCAAAAAACTGCATATATTTGAGGAACACACACATGAAGGGTCATACCAATGTTAGTCCTACTCTGAGTAGATCCATTGAAATCAGTGTAAATTAGTTAGCTATGTCTATTCACTTCATTGGGTCCACTCAGCATGGGACTAGCATTGAATGCAACCCATAAATGCCTATATTTGTGAAAATAACATACAAAAAAAACCCCCAAACCCCAACTAGTATTAGGGAAATTTCCTTGCCAAAGGAAAGAGTATATATTAGGCAAACCTGCACACAGAGATGCATAGACTGGCAAATGAAAATACATATGTATTTTCATGTGGACTGAATCAGAAGCAGATGTAGAAATGGGACTATGTGAAACCTGGAAAAATGAGAACCTGGAACTGACAAATTTGCTTATCTCTGATTTCTAGCAGAATTTCTGCTTGATCAAACATGCTGCCAGTCTTCTCATCAGCACAGCATCAGGGATTGCTATACGAGCATAATCTAATAAGAGCCTGTTGGATCAGGATCTAGTCCAGTATCCTGTTCTTGCAGTGGCTACTAGAATCCACAAGCAGGATTCTAGTGCAAGAGGACTCCCCCCCCCCCAGTGATTTCTAGCAATTAATATTCAGAAGGATTACTGCCATCAACTGTGGAAGCAGAGCATACCCACCATGGCCAGTAGCTACAATAGTCCTCTTCTCCATGAATTTGTCCAGTCCTCTTTTAAAGCCATCTAAGTGGGTGGCCTTCACAGCCTTCTGTGGGAATGAGTTCCATAGTTTAAATATGTGCTGCTGTCAGGGACTGGGCAGTAGAGGAATGAATGGTGGAGACCACCTCTCCAGTCTGACCCTTCCAGAGAAGAAGACAGTTCAGAATTACAACAGGGGGTTGAGGGAGGTCACAGCTGACAGGTAGGTGAGGGGGAGAGAAGGAGGAAGAAGAAGAACCAGGAGGGCAACAACTGATGGACACAGTGTTTTTAGAAAGCATTTCAGACCCCCCTCCCAGAAACTGGCAAGCAATGAAGTAGGAGAGCAAAGAGCTCAGAAGCAAAGGACCTTCAGCGCCACCTGTAGGAGAAAAGGTGACAATGAGGAAGTGGAAGAAAAGAGGGTGGAGAGTCACTAGGGGCAACACCATTATTCCAAGAGGCTGCATTTCCAATTCCCTCTGTGTATATTGAATAAAAAGCAGTTGGTAAGGACCATAAAGAAGGTTGATCGCCAAAGAACTGATGCTTTTGAGTTATGGTGCTGGAGGAGACTCTTGAGCGTCCCATGGACTGCAAGAAGATCAAACCTATTCTGAAGGAAATCAGTCCTGAATGCTCACTGGAAGGACAGATCCTGAAGCTGAGGCTCCAATACTTTGGCCACCTCATGAGAAGAGAAGACTCCCTGGAAAAGACCCTAATGCTGGGAAAGATGGAGGGCACAAGGAGAAGGGGACGACAGAGGACGAGATGGTTGGACAGTGTTCTTGAAGCTACTAACATGAGTGTGACCAAACTGTGGGAGGCATGCCTGGCGTGCTCTGGTCCATGGGGTCATGAAGAGTCGGACATGGCTAAATGACAACAAGGACTTTTCCTTGTCTTATCCATTCCTGGCAACCTGCTGTAGGAGGTTGGATTCTCTGCTGCCTGACAGCTGCATGGTTTATTATTTCCTGTATGCACACTCCACTAATTCCGTCCGCAGAAGTGGCCCGGTTATGAGTGCCACATAATTCCACACTTATAAGAATTCAATCTTTTACTGTGGCAGCACCTACAAGGAGTTTGGAACTCCTTGGCTTGTGTTTTTGCTTCTTAGTGTTTTCTAAAAACATTTTTTGTTTAGGCAAGCCTATCCAGGCATGTGGAAGCTGTTGCGTGCTTTAATCTGTTCTAAGTTCAACTGTTCCTTTTAGTTATATCTTAATATTATTTTATTTTATATTACCGTATTTTTTTTTAAAAAAACAGTTACTTATTTATAAATAAAACCTCTAAGCGGTTTACAAAAACATAGACAACAAACATTGAAATTGTCAATAAAAGGCCATCAAGAAGTATATAAAGATAAAGGTAAAGGTACCCCTGGCCATACGGGCTACTCTTGACAGACTCTAGGGTTGTGTGCTCATCTCACTCTAGAGGCCGGGAGCCAGCGCTGTCCGCAGACACTTCCGGGTCACGTCGCCAGTGTGACGAAGCTGCTCTGGTGAACCGGCACCAGAGCAGCACACGGAAACGCCATTTACCTTCCCGCCAGTAGCGGTCCCTATTTATCTACTTGCACCCAGGGGTGTTTTTGAACTGCTAGGTTGGCAGGCGCTGGGACCAAGCAACGGGAGCGCACCCCGCTGCGGGGATTCGAACCGCCAACCTTTCGATCAGCAAGTCCTAGGCGCTGAGGCTTTTACCCACAGCGCCACCCGCATCCCACAAGAAGTATATAGATTTTGTCAAATAGAAATAAAAGTAACAAAACTACTTCAGAGTACTGCAAATAGCATATAGAAAATCATTTTGACATACTGTATAGATGGTGGTAGTGTTGCAATGAACAGCCTAATTCCATCCTTCATTGGTGCTAAATCATTTTGAGTTTTTGAAGGAGACACACACACCTGTATTTAAATCATATTAAAACACAATAAACAATACACACTTTTCAATGCATTCTTCCATAAAATATGCATTTTTCATGCAGCTGTTACGTAAAATGTCTATTTCTGTATGCACTTTAACTGCATCTGGAGAAGTGCAATACAACCGGGAGTTGTATTTTGATTCCACAAGCAGGTTTGGGACTTCCGGAACAGGTCAATCTGCTGCAAACCCCCCCCCCCCCCGAAAGTAAACTAATTCCTCCCTGTTCCTTCCTAGATAGTGTTCTGCTCCAGTTGGGATTGGACATGATGATTATTGGTAAATGAACTACTAATTTATCCCCCTATGCATGCACTTTCTCAGCGTAGATAAAACATAGAGAAGAAAAGACTTTCTTTTTCAGAAGTTAGTTTGCCAATTGTTTATTACATGCTAATAAGCAGGAAATGCAGCAAAATATTGCAGTGGGGACTAGAGCATCCATAAAAAGGTAAAGGTAAAGGTACCCCTGCCCGTACGGGCCAGTCGTGTCCGACTCTAGGGTTGCGTGCTCATCTCGCTTAAGAGGCCGGCGGCCAGCGCTGTCCGGAGACACTTCTGGGTCACATGGCCAGTGTGACGAAGCTGCTCTGGCGATCCAGCACCAGCTCAGCACACGGAAACGCCGTCTACCTTCCTGCTATAAAGCGGTACCTATTTATCTACTTGCACTTAGGGGTGCTTTCGAACTGCTAGGTGGGCAGGAGCTGGGACCGAAAGACGGGAGCTCACCCTGCTGCGGGGATTCGAACCGCCGACCATGTGATCGGCAAGCCCTAGGCGCTGAGGTTTTACCCACAGCGCCACCCACGTCCCACAGCATCCATATTCAGTTTTTAAAGCCAGCTAGTCATTCTTTCCACTGATATATTCCATTCCATTCTCCCTCCCACTCAGCATGAGAACTGGAAATAAAAGGAAGGTAGTATGATGTTCAGAGGGCAATGCTCTGTTTCCACTTATGCAGCCCCCCCCTTTAAAACAAGGATCACCACAGGTGATTTACAAGTTCTAGTGAAAATGTCTGTGAAACTCTGCTCCCTTCGCCTTAGCCGTAATTGTGATACTCTTTTGGGTTCAAAGAACTGGAATTGTTTCGTAATGGTGACAAAGGTGATGCCGCTCAAGTATTCTCAACCACGACTTTTTTTTCGCTTTCCATTTTTGACAAGAAATCCTGTGTCAGCCTCTTTTCTCATTAAATACTCCATTCCCTTCCAGATTACTGGGAAATGGTTTAGAACAGAGCAGCCTGTTAAAGAAACATGAAGGGAAGTCTCAGAAATGACAAGAGAGGGTTTATCTAGCTTGCAACGGGGTGTTTTGACTTGTCCCATTTATTCCAGACTTCCTTTTTGCCTCTGCACCTTGCTCACAACATTGGAAGCATAAGACAGAGCACACAGTGATACTGCTAGCAGACCCATCCATGACTTGGCAGCCTAATTTGTCATGGGTCCACTTTACTTGATTTGGGCAATTTAGCTTGAGCGGAGATCAATCCTGGCAGAGCTGGCTCATGCTACGTTGCTGACCAAAGGGAAAATGAATTTAGCACCCTCCTCCCTTCCTTTTGTTGTAGACAGAGAAGGCAAGGGGGGCAATTACATATCTTCTCCAAGTGTTAGCTTTATTACAGCCCCTTCCCTCTTGTTTCTTACAAGCAAATGGAGTGAAGGGAGGGGAATTTAGCTCCACTTTCTTGTATGAAAAGCGAATAAGTGAGATGAAATGATAGATATGGTTCATTGGCTTTCACAAACAAGTGTACCTTGCCCTACAAATCTGGTATGGAAGGGACTTATTAAAACATCTGCACTGTTCTATTTGATTGTATTCTCTTGGTTGAACAGACAGGTTTTCTAAGATATTGAGAAGGAAGACAGATTCAAGATAACATTTGTGTGTGTGTGTGTGTGTGTAAAATGGCACTGGTGCTAGTAAAATGTATCATTTAGTCAAGCACCATAGCAAAATGAATGAACCAGGTTAAAGGTGTTTATTTCTTTAAAAAAATATATTTTATTAAAGTTTTCTTGGTTTACAAAGGTATGCACAATGTCTCTTTTTTCAAGTTACATTTTCCATAGGTCAGTTTCATTTGTTGAGACATCAGGGTGTTTATTTGTTGGTGAAAGGTTATCAGAAAAGAGATGAAAATGGGGCCTCCTTTGGAGAAGTTGCTGCTAAATGCATCTCAGATAGAGGAACAGAGATCACTTCTCCAAACATGAATATCTTTCAAAGATGGATCCATCAACTTTTAATTTAAATCAACAGACTTCCCTAAAACTTAACACTGTTAAACCTTTGTGTTGGTTTTAATTATATGTGCTATTTCACCCCCACCCTAAGTTGCTTTGAGTTACTTTTTTATTTTAAAAATAAGTGACTAATAAATGGAAATATAATGATTGTCACCATCAACAACAACCCCAGTCCCCTTTTCCTTCCAAACCCTAACCCTGACCTCAATGTAAACTATGAAGGGGGTGGGAAACTGTTTCCAGAAAAAAATAAAATAGTTAAAGAAGGATCGTTAGTGATTATTTAAGTCATCATTCTTCAACCTGGTACCCTCCATATATCGCTGGACTACAACTTCCATATCATCAGACTATTGCACCTCAGGAGGCGCAGTCAGGGGTTTGTGTTGCAGTCCAATGAGATAAACTGCTTACTCAGGGGAGCAGTGTCCAAGGTGCAATGTGGTCTCCACAAGCCATGGTTGAACACAGATGATCAGACTAGGTACAGTATAAAATATGATCCAGAAATGAGTTCAACATCACAGTGCTAAATAAGAACAAATGGTAATCCACGGAAACCTGAGTGCTGTTTGTTCCAATTCAGCACTAAAGAACAGGTTTTCCTGTGGGAAAGCCTTGGGACAAACAGAGGTGTGGATAAGCACTTAGTCTCAGTGTTGTCTCTTGTGAAACTCTGCAGGGAGGAGGATGGGACTGAATGAGCATTAGTTTACTGCTTGTCATTGGCTCTGGCTTAACCTACTCTTGGCTTCCCTGGCTTTCACCCTGTGCATCCCAATGGGCAGCAGCCACCATTGCTTATTCCTGCCTTATTGTGGTAGCATTTGCCCCTGATTTGGGAGTTTAGGGTTATTAAAAAGCTATTGTAGTCTCTCTAGTGTTACCTAGCTTGTGCTGTAACCCACACCAGTGAACATAGCCAGCTTTTAGTTCAGGCTGGTATTAAATTTCAAAGCAGAAAATTCCTGGTGATTTTGTGAATGATTTTGTAAACGTTCCAACATGTTGCTTCACTGAGAAATCTGAGTCAATTAGCTTGATTTTCGCAAATGAGATCAACTATCTAAGGCACACAGTTTCCAAGAAAGTGCCATTCATAGTCAAACCCTGAGCGTGATACATATCAGACCCTGAAGAGTCCTGTGGCACCTTGAAAACTAACTGATGGATTGTGGCACAAGAATGTGCTTCATCAAATGCATGGGATGTTATCCTGAGCTGCCAGGTGTGAACACATGGGTGGAGGGGAGAGGAACGTTAGTAGTGAGGTTGTAGGGAAATGAAGTGCAATAATTTTGCATTGTGAAAACTGTGTTGCTGCTTAAATGTATGCAAAGTAATTAAAGTGCTGATGATAACGCAAACATTCTGGCATTGGTAAGTACAAGCTGTACTGGCTGTGCCCATAAAGGCCATCATGTTTGGAGATAAATCCATTGCGGTGGTGTTTCATGTGATTTGTAGCTGAAAAGCAAGAAACATACCTTTGGAGACATTGGTTAAGGGCCAGCACCAGCTGACCACCTCCTGTGAAGTCATTCACTGCCAAGCCTAGGTGCCAATGTGCTGGCACCTCCAAGGAACTGAACTCAGCATTCATCCGCAGTGGTCAGCTATTTGGCTCCACCTTTGCCCTGCCTGGGCTTTGAGAAAGGGCCAAGGGGGTCCTTTGCAGAGGCAGGCGTGCTGGCCAGGAAAATGCTCTGCCACCATGGCTATAGAGGCCTTTTAAAATCATGTTCAGGCAGTGACCAATGATGCTTGCCCAATATGTGTACAACTGTGCATGTATGTATTGCCGCAACCCAGAAGTGGACAGAAAAGGGGGTGGGGACAGGGCAGGGCAGGGTGGGGGCATAATGTGGTGTGATGGGCTTCTGTGCAAAACAGTGGTTGCCTGTATTGATAAATGCATGTTGGGTGTCATGACAAAATTCCTGGCATCATGTGAGTAGCATTAAAGGGACCCCTGACCATTAGGTCCAGTCGTGGCCGACTCTGGGCTTGCGGTGCTCATCTCGCTTTATTGGCTGAGGGAGCCAGCGTACAGCTTCCGGGTTATGTGGCCAGCATGACTAAGCCGCTTCTGGCGAACCAGATCAGCACACAGAAACGCTGTTTACTTTCCCGCCGGAGCGGTACCTATTTACTTGCACTAGCGTGCTTTCGAACTGCTAGGTGGGCAGGATCTGGGACCGAACAACGGGAGCTCACCCCATCGTGGGGGTTCGAACCGCCGACCTTCTGATCAGCAAGCCCGAGGCTCTGTGGTTTAACTCACAGTGCCACCCGCGTTCCATAAGTAGCATTACTAGACACCAAAGCAAATAGCCCAGTGCAGCACTAACTTTTCACACTTCAGCACGGAATCGGCAGGAAATACATTGCCTTGTCACACATTGGGGAGGAGGGAGGCCTAATTTGATGTCTTCTCCAGCCCTCACACTGCATCCCCAAAGCTGGCTAAGTGAGGCGCTGGGCTTTGGGGAGAAGGCAAATGGCTCTGGCAGGGTCCCAGAGCCCTTCCCCCTTCATTTCCAAAGGAAGGAAAGTGCTAACTAGGCTCTGGGAAAAAGGTAGGAGGACTTTAGGACAGTGTCAGAGTCCTCACACCTCCTTCCCAAAGCCCAGTGCCTTGCTTACCCTGCTTTGGCCATGCGCTGGACCACCCTGTCCTACCCTCTTCATCTAGCTTGCTTGGCACTGAGGAAGAATCCTTTCAACACTGAAAAGCTGCTGAGCTGGCAGAGATAGCAGCAAAGTCTTTTTTAAAGGTGAGAGAATTTCCAGGGGGTCAGAGGAGGATGGTTCTGCTATTGACACAAAGAGGAGGATGGGAGATAGGGTGTCCGGGGGTGTGTGTGATAGGGGGTATGAAAGAGTCCTCCATTACTCTGGTTCTAGCTTTTTCTTGAGTGGTTGGAAACTTCCCCTTGTCCAAGGTCACGCTGGGCAGGTGAGTTCTTCAGGACACATTCTGCTATCATATGCTAAATATTCATGTTGACATTATTGTGATGCATTGTTTATCACACAATGGTAGATCATCTCAAATGATTCTCCCCGCAACATAGTATGAATGTGCCCCGCTGTTACCATTTGCCATAAACCATGCTTTGAATCTGCCTTCTCTTGTATTTCAGACTCTTATTGAGAATCGCTTTGTTACAGGTAGATTCTGTAGTGCTCTGTATTCCTTGAACTCACTGAAAGCAAACTTGCTTTCAGTTTTTCATAAGACTCTATTTCAATACCTGGATGGTTAATATGCACATAACTTAATCCTACTCAATTTCCTCCCCAACCCTCCCGTACCAACTGAAAGCTATTTCTCCCCTCATACTTTACAGAGTGATGTTTCAGAGATGCAAGGCCAACAGAATATAACCTTAGCTGTTTGATATTGCCATTTTAATTAAAGCCCTATCCTAACACCCACCCCCCACCCCCCAAAAAAAGATGAAGGAGGGAGGAGGGAGGAAAATCTCTGTGCTACTGAGCAGCTTGATAAGATCCTATTATCTGGAAGGAGCACATTTGTGATTTTATCTGGGACCACGATTACCTGCCAGAACAAAAGGAATGTTATTAAAGGCAAGGCTGTTTGAGCACAGTGGGAAGCCAACAGAAATGTGTGGCTTTGTGACACACACACACACACACACACCACAACCACTGGTTAAACTTAAGAGCCAGGGATGCTCCTGGATTTTTTCTCTTCTGAATGTCTCCCTAGACTTTGGACTTATAAATTACTTGGTCATCACTCTGCTGTGAAAGTGATGCTATCCATTATTCAGTGTAAAATAATTCAATGAGTCTTTTTTAAGTAGCGCTGGCACTGGCTGGCAGGTATATAAAAATAGAAAATTGGAAGGTGGGAGATCAGTGGCAATGAAATGCAAAAAATTACAGTTTGTGATAATAGGAGCCTAAGTTACGTTAGATAGGCATGCCTTTTACAGTAACAGACTGGTGATGACATATTCATCATTGATGACATGATTGTATTTATATCAGCAATGGTGCAGGGAACCATTCACAAGAAATAAGAGACAGCGCAGATATCTGGCATTGGTAAGTTAATTAGCATATATAGTGTGGTTAAAAACCTCTACCTCACTTTAACTCACAAATGATGACACGACTAAATTCTACTCAGAGCAGACCCGATGAAATTAATGAACCTAAGTTAGTCAGGTTCATTAATTTCAATGGCTCTGCTTCAAGTAGGACTAGCACTGGATATAACCCCAAAGGTTTACACTACAGCTTTCAAGTCATTATTTGTGTTTCCCACCTTTCTGCACATTGACAAACCACCCGACAAAAGCAATCTCATTGAGAACATCAGGCATGCAATTGCATCAAGATTATTATTTTTTATAGCATTTTTTTATCAATGCCCATGTGCACCGCGGTGTATTGTGTGCTCAAAAGCAAATCAGATCTGATGGAACATTCAGCTGTATCAATATTCTTTGTGGGGTGGTATCTTTCCAAGGTGTAGAATTGGGGACTATATGCTGTCCTACCACCCCAAATTCCATCAATGCAAGATTTCAGCAGTTTTCCAAGTTAATGGGATTGCAAGCTTTTTTATTTGCTGGGGGAAAATAGCAAGGGAACAACTGCTAAACCTCTGCTAGATTGCACTAGATTCCCAGAAATGGCTTTTATGTTGTGTGAAAGGTAAAATGTGATAATGAACTGGCAAGGAAATGTGAAGGTGGAAAAAAGTTCTGTCTGAATACAGCCCCAATTCAACAGGGACAAAGGAAGGGTGGAATGCAGGGAAGATTGAAGCAATGGAATGGAGCAACTCCAGTCATCCAAAGGTGGAGTATGAAGGTAGAAATTAGAAATTGTAGAGCTGATGGGAAGAGATGGTGGATGTTCTGCTGTGTTTCAGAAAGGTGTGTGTGTGTGCTTCTTCCTCTTTCCTGCCATTTGTCATAGGCTTGGTGAAGAGATATTGACTAGCCTGAATTAATTTCTACAGAGTAGAAGAAGAAGATGGCTGAGGTGTTCTTCCCACACAAAGCTGTTGAAGTAGATTAGGACAGAACACAGAGCATAGGAAGTTGCCTTACACCAAGTCAGGCCATTGGTTGACAGAAATTGTGGGGAACTCTTGGTCCTCAGATGTTGCAGAACTACAACTCCCACCAACCCATGGTCATTGGCCAGTTGGAGTTGGTCACTGGAGTTGTAGATTAGCAACATATGGGGGTCCAAACATTTCTCATGCTTGGTCTACAGGATTGTCTACACTGACTGGTAAAAGCTCTCCAAGATTTCACACTAGGCCTCTGCCAGCGCTACTTAGAGATGTCAAAAAGTGAACCTTGGGACCGTCTGCATCCAAGACACATGTTCTGCCACTGAATTATGGTTCTTCTTCCTAAACATGCTAGTTGGTTTTCTTAGTGAAAACAATGGTCTTCCCCCTCCCCTCCTCTCTTTTTCTTCCCTTCACATCTGAAAGCAGGAAATGTGTGAGGTTGTCTATGCATTTTGGTGAATTCCTGGGAAACATGAGGAGGGAGACAGAAAACATCCCTTCCCTCTCTACTTCTTTTCACTTCTCAGCCAAATAGCATGTCAGCCTCCTTGAGGCAACTGCTGGTATTTCTCTTACTCCCCATCCTCTCTGCAACCAAATGAATGAAGAAATAAACAACTGGACTGTAAAAATGCTTCTAGAGCAACTGCCAAAGAGACTATAAGGAAAAAAATGGGCTGAATTCTAAGGGAGAAAAACTGTCTGCTCAAACTTGCATTCCGACCATTCCCACAATCTCCTCCTTCTAGTCCCGGTTCTCATATCTTTTCATGTCCATTGCTATGTGAGAGGATCTCCACATTTGTGAAGTGTTGAACACAATGGATTGAATCCAGCAAAGTCATTGCATGAGCAGAACGACTCCCACTCATGAAATGGGACTTCCTCTCTCCACCTGCCCTGCCCCCCCATGTGCCTCCATACCCCAGATTTATGGAAATGTGAAATGGTTGCTTGCGAACCCCAGTTGTCATGGCTGTCTTGTTGAGGCACAGTGATGGATTTCAGCAAGCATTGGTTCTGCTCAACTAATCTGTTCCCTTGAGAGATCAGATTATTTTGCAAACCTTATATGCATATTCCAAGAACACACATATATCCAATGGGAATATGTTTAGAAATGAAGGACCGCCAAGGAGTGCTTCTTACTGAATAGCATCTCTTCTAATCTGATAAGCATTTTTTTTTCACATTCCATAAATATTTATTAGATTTTCACAAATTTTCAAAAACACATACAATACACACAATACAAAAAAAATTACATACAATAACAACCAAACACGTATAATTTCCACTCCTTTTTTCTTAAACTTACTTCATCGACTTCCCCATACCTCCCCTTTCTGCATTCCAATTCCCCTCTAATCTGATAAGCATTTCATCTGCAAAGGATTCGAGGGTGCTTTTAAAAGATGGATGCATGCATGAAATTTGTATATTTATTAAGATTCTACCTTTCTTCTATTAAGATTCTCAAGGTGGCATACATGGGATTGCCAGCCAGTTCTCCCATCCAGGCACTGTCCAGACCTGTTTAATTTTCACAAGGCCACTGTATCATGTCCCTTCAGACCACAGCCCTCTCCACCCCCATCGTTCAGCCCAGACACTGAAGTCCAGCTCCGAGGGCCTTCTGGCGGTTCCCTCACTGTGAGAAGTGAGGTTACAGGGAACCAGGAAGAGGGTCTTCTCAGTAGTGGCACCAGCCCTGTTGAACGCCCTCCCATCAGATGTCAAGGAAATAAACAACTACCTGACTTTTAGAAAACTGAAGACAGCCCTGTTTAGGGAACTTTTTAATATTTGATGTTTTATCGTGTTTTAATATTCTGTTGGGAGCTGCCCAGAGTGACTGGGGAAACCCAGTCAGATGGGTGGGGTAGAAATAATTGATGATGATGATGATGTTCGTACCTGATGCCAGATCCCGCAGAGAAATTGCAGGACCACGGACAGCTCTGAGTGAGCAACTTTCTTTAACATAGGTTTAGAGCAGACAGAACCTTTTCAAACATCTGTCCCCAAATTACCTCTTCCAGGCTATGCACCTTTTACTGAGAGAATTCTCTGACATAAAGACAGGCACTCTGTTGCAGAGCTTCTGTACTGCTGGGCTCCTTAAGTCAGGTATTTGGTCCCCCAGCCTCAGAGGAAGGTCCCTGTGAATGTCTGTCTCTGGTTCTGACCTTACAAAACCTGATGGTGGGGAGCAGGAGCTGTATGTTCCATGGTCTTATCAGCCAGAGGCTCAGTGGTCTCCTGATCTGACTTCATAGCTGTAGACTCCAGTACCTCTTACTCTAAATCTTGATCGCTGATAGATCTTGAGTCTTCACAATTAGGTACACAATCCAGGAGGTATACGTTACTGTGGAGAAAATGGCAATAGGCAGACATGTTAAACATCTCATCGTGAGATCCACTCTGTACACTATAAATTCAGTCTTTAATGTGTCAGCAACCACACTTTGAGACTTCCTCCCACTACGTATCAGAGACCATTTCTATTGTCTTTTCAGTGTCTTTTGAAAACCTTCTTTTTTTCAACATGCTTTTTAAGTGGAGAGCTTTATCCTAATCTGTATCTCCATTGGATTAGATTTATAAATTATTATTATTATTATTTTACATATGAAAGCATTTTGACTTTTTATTGTTATTTTATTTTTGTAATTGTTTTTATAGATGCTGTATTTCTCTACATTGCTGACATTTGTTTTGTGGAATCTCTTTGAGATATTTTTTGCAGAGTGATTCATGAATGGAATAAGGTTAAAAATAAATAAAATGAATCCAGCTGAACCAGTTGAGCTGCCGATGTCACATTGCTGTAATGAAAATTCTGTGCAATGGCCGTAAGGTTCTGTTTTTGTTTGATTGTGTATTTTGTGTTTTCATTTTTGTATTTTTATGCTATGAACCACCGTGTGATCTTTGGTTGAAGGGAGATATACAAATTAATTAAATAAATGAAAACAATACTGGGTCAGAACATTGACTCATCTAGCTCAGTGCTGTCCACACTAACTTGACTACCAACAGTTCTCAAGGGGGTTAAATTCCCACTCTGTCAGGAGATACCGGGATTTGAACCCAAGACCTTTTGCATGCAGAGCGGATGCTCTACCATTGAGCTACAGCCTTTCCATACCAATCTGCTCCCCAGAACTTGCTTTTCCACAGCTTTACTTATTATTTCTGCTTAGCAAATGTGACACTGCCACCATTGCTAAGGAGCCGGCAAGCAGCCAGTTTAATTTCTGAGACTTGATTTCTATAACTTGATTATATCACAGTCTCTTACTGCTTCAGGGACAACTGGCGGAACTGCAAGATGGTCATTGGCTAGCCTTGAGAAACATCACTATCTCTCAGCCTAATATTATCTCAGAAGGTTGTTGCAGTGCAAGTGAGATAAGAATGGTAAAGCACTTGTACTGGAGGAATAAATAACAAGAATAATAGAGAAAAGCACTTGAGAAGTAAATAATGGTTCGGCAAACATGCCATGCTTTGAATTGAATTCCATATGACTTTGGTTGCTTCCACGCTAACCCTTTCATCTGGAATTCTTATCTTTAATTAATTCTCTTTTTACAAAGAATCCATATGGTGTTTTTGCCAACCTCTTGTGTTCATTTTCTGTGAAATCTCTCCCCCACCCTGGCACCAGGCCTCATTTGTGGCACACACACACACACACAGAATTCAGTTGCAGAACCAGCATGTCCAGTGTGGACTGGCAACATTATCACTGTCATTGTTTAATTAAATTTATATCTTATCCTTCCTTTCAAAGGATTCCAGGGTGGCAAACATACAGTTGATAGGTCGGTTAAAGATCTAAAAATTCAATTCAGTGTAGATGCAGGAAGGAAAGATTTCTACTTTGTAGGCTCACTGAAAGAAGAAGGTATTCAGCAGTCATGAAAAAGATGATAGACAGAACCTGTCTAATATTTAATGGGGAGAAATGGCAAAGGGTAGGTAAAGGCCTCATTCTAAATTGTGTGACATGAACCTCATGGGATAAGCAGGAGCTTCTCTCCAGCAGAATACTTGGCCTTTAGTTAGAAGTTTCTTTCTTTTAGGTTTCTGTCTCCTTTTCAACTGACTGCAGAGCAGGGCAGGGGATTCATGATTATTGGTCCTTAATTGGACATTAATTAGTCAGGTGCAGTTTCCTACTTGTGGACGAGGCTTTACTAGCTAGTTTCTTGTCAATTTTAATTTTGTGGGGGGGGGGGGTTGTCATGCTATAGCTACATCTTTCCTAAGTAAGTAGAAATTTCAGGTAGCAGTTTGGGCCCATTATAAATATATATATATATATATATATATATATATATATATATATATATATATATGCTTTCGTAGATTTTCACGGGTATAGGAATGCAGGTTTTGGTGTCTTCGGGTGTTCCAGTAACAAGAAGCCGAAAGCACCAGCCTGAAGATGACGAGTGAGACCTCGTCGAAACGTCGCACAGACACCCCGACTCTTACACGGGAAGACACCCGAAGACACCAAAACCTGCATTCCTATACCCGTGAAAATCTACGAAAGCATATATATATATATATATATATATATATATATATATGTAGGTTTTGGTGTCCTCGGGTGTCTTCCCGTGTAAGAGTCGGGGTGTCTGGGCGACGTTTCGACGAGGTCTCACTCGTCATCTTCAGGCTGGTGCTTTCGGCTTCTTGTTACTGGAACAGACACCAAAACCTACATTCCTGTACCCGTGAAAATCTACGAGCTCTGTTCCAGTAACAAGAAGCCGAAAGCACCAGCCTGAAGATGACGAGTGAGACCTCGTCGAAACGTCGCCCAGACACCCCGACTCTTACACGGGAAGACACCCGAGGACACCAAAACCTACATTCCTGTACCCGTGAAAATCTACGAAGCTCTGTTCCAGTAACAAGAAGCCGAAAGCACCAGCCTGAAGATGACGAGTGAGACCTCGTCGAAACGTCGCCCAGACACCCCGACTCTTACACGGGAAGACACCCGAGGACACCAAAACCTACATTCCTGTACCCGTGAAAATCTACGAAAGCAAATATATATATATATATATATATAGTATCGAGGATATATTATTCTTCCCTTCCTGGCCCAAATGTTAAGGGTGATCTTGAGATAGAGAATGAAATCATGAAGTACCCAAAAGAGAGTGTAGTAATAGGTGCCTTTGATTAGACACACATATATTGGAAAAATGTGTGTTCTGATAAAGAGGTAAAAATTCTAGACACACTAAAGGACTGTGCCCTAGAATAGATAGGGATGGAGCAGACCAGAGTGGAGGCAATCCTGGATTTAATCTTAAGTGGTACCCAGAACCTGTAAGCAAGGCCTAAGTGTTGTTGAACTGACTGGAAACAGTGACCACAATGCCACGAAATCCAGTCTATCCGTAGGTGAACAAATGCCAAAGAAATCTTGTTCAGTTACGTTTGACTTCAAAAGAGGGCATTTCTCAAAAATGAGAGGGCTGGCATAAAGGAAGTTGAAATGGAAAACTAAAAAGAGAGACAGATCTCTACAAAGCTTGGGGATTATTCTGAACCACAATAACAGAAGTTCAGCTAGAATATATAGTGCATATCAGGAAAGGTACCACCAAGTCCAAGAAGATGCCATCGTGATTAATGAGTAGAGCCAAGAAAGCTATTAGAGGCAAGAAGGTTTCCTTCAAAAAAATAAAAATAGGAGAACAAAAAAGGAACACAAACTTTCCCCCTGAAAAGCAAACAGAAAATAAGGTGCTTTTTTTTGGTTGAGGAGCAATAATTTTTTTTAAATAAAAAAAACACATACCTGAAATAGGAAAACAGCTAGGGAGGTAGTTGGACTGTTAGATGATGGGGAGCTAATGGAGTATAAGGAGATTGAATAATAATGTAAGACGATTTAGTACAATATCCTGTTCTCACAGTGGCTGGCTAGATGCCTATGGGAAGCCTGCAAGCGGGACATGAACACAGTGGCGTAGCGTGGGTTGTCAGCACCCGGGGCAAGGCAAGTAATTTGTGCCCCCTAACCCGTGGATTTGCGCCCTCTAACCCGTGGATTTGCACCCCCTAACCCTAACCCCCAGATGTTGCGCCCAGTGCGGCCAGCCCCCCTGCACCCCCCACGCTACCCCACTGCATGAACACAAGAGCACAAAAACGCTGTGTGAATTATTTGACTCTGCGTTCACTGCAGAAATGGAATATCTTTTAGACACACCTATACTCGGACATAGGAACGAGGGATCAGTTTTATTCCCTTCACATATATAGTGTACCTACTTTTAATGTTTGATGTATTTTAATATTTTTTTGGAAGCCGCCCAGAGAGGCTTGGGAAGCCCAGCCAGATGGGCGGGGTATAAATAATAAATTATTATTATTATTATTATTATTATTATTATTATTATTATTACTTCATTGGCATGTTTTGAAACAATGCAGGAATTGAAAAACAGCTTTGGTCAAAATTTTCACTTCTCCTAATTTTGCGATGCAGTTCTCTGGCCGAGTAATGTGTGCCAAACTGCACACACACTGGGGTAAAGTGTACGCAGTACATTATATTAGTGAAAATAACATACAAACATGCATTATATTAGAGGAAATTGCCTTGCAGAAATGTTTGGGCTGGGCAAAATAGTGTACGCACATTTGTATGGTAGAGAAATGTACACTAAAATGCTAATATAAATTTCAGGAGGGCTTTAAAAAACAGACATGGGAATGCGGAGAACTGAAATTGTTACAATCCTTACTCAGAAGCAGTCTACTCAGACCTATTCAGGTCTGTTACGTTCTATGAGGTCCATTTCCAGGAAAACTATTGAAAGAATTGCTGTTTTGATTGTTAGGCCAAATGTGATTTAAATGTCTTGACATTCTAGTGTGAAGTTGCAATGCTTGTTTTCCTTTTGACATTATAAAAGCCAACAGTTACTTGGCTCTCTCTTTCTGAAGATCTGTTGATGATCTTCATATTGAAGGCTGCAATTCTATAACCCCTTCCTAGGAGTAAATTCCATTTGAAAGCCCATGCTATCTGTAGTTCACTTTAGGCAGGGATCAGAAAAACTTTTTCAGCAGGGGGCCGGTCCACTGTCCCTCAGACCTTGTGGGGTGCTGGAATATATTTTGGGGGAAGAAATGAACAAATTCGTATGCTCCACAGATTACCCACAGATGTGTTTTAAATAAAAGGACACATTCTATTCTTGTAAAAACATGCTGATTCCTGGACTGTCCACGGGCTGGACTGGGCTGGATCCGGCCCCTGGCCTTAGTTTGCCTACCCATGACTTAAGGTAAAAGCTTAACTGCCCCACAGCAGCTGTGGAGTAGCCCTATTAGCACCATTGAGATATCCCTGACAGGATGCCAGCATGTGGACTGCAACCTGAAAACAATAGCAGCTGGCTCCCAAACTCCCCAGTGCTATTCTTTTGCCAGGAAGAAAATGGACCAGTCCTTTCTAGTATTTGTTTTGTCTCCTGGTGCAGCTTTGTTAGTTGTTGACATTCCTCTGTTTCCTGGCCATTTAGCTACATTGGAAGCCTCTCCTGTGATTCAGTTCATTTGAAGCAAGCAACAGTACCCATAACTGGGATTTCCTAATGGAAGAGTTCCATCCTTCTTTGAAATGCAGCCAGTGGTCTGGACAGAATCTCAACACTACCTTTGTGTACCAGCGGTGCAGTGGGCTGCACAGTGGTTAAGAAAAACACAATTTCTCAGTTTTAAGAAGCGCAGTTCTGTCTAACGTAATTAGCCAATACAATTAGCCAACATTCTGATTGAGCCAAATAGCAGGGCTAATCCCCAAATGCTAGACAGGATAAAAAACACATCAGAGTTTCATGGGATATCCTTGCAACATCTTTACCATCTGCTGCTGGTAGTGGTAAGTTTCACACCTGGTATGAAAGGTAAGCATCATCTGAACATCCTGCCATTGCATCCCTAGAGAGCAGATAAAAAAAGACAGGAGAGATCGAGATGGAGATAACAAGTGATGATTGGAGAATGTTTCCCCCCTTTCTTATAGTTACTGAGGATAAGTGAGCTGATGTAGTTATTTAGAGGCAGGTGTTTCAAAAGACAACATTCCTCCATCAGAAGATGCCAGTGTAGCTCACTCTCAATCATAGATAGTAGGAAATATCATCACCCAGTGGTGTGTTGTATCTTCGAAAATCTATTTTCTACTGGGTTGTCTTTCTTTTGCCTGCGATAGCATTCAACTGAGAGGAAACCATATTCTTATAGGTTGGCTTAGTTGAAGAGATGACATTTTCTAATGCAGGAAGATATAAGATACTCAGCCATGGTGATAGTCAACCAGTTGCACCAAGGGTAAAGAACATTTTCGGCTCAAGGGCCAAGTTTCCTTCTGAGAAACATTCTGAGGGCCACATGACAGTGGTGGGCAGTGTCAAATCAAAACTAAGCAGAGCAACACAGATATATTTTACCTTTGTATGCTAGTTTTGACATACACTTAAACACCCCATTCTGCTTCCAGGCAACCAAGAGTAATTATCAGACAAATTCCAGCCAGAAGAAAATAACCAGGGTGCAAGGTGGGACATAAGGAGAGTTTTGAGGCCCAGAAAGAGAATCCTGAAGGGCTACATTTGGCCCCCCAGGTCTGAAGTTTTCAACTCCTGAGATACACTGTAGAAATTGAGGGAGTTTATCTTGGCATATTGTCTTGGCTATCACGGCAGGTTTTGTTCACGTCGGGAACAAAATAAATTAAACTGGGGCACTCTGAGCCTGATTCATTAACACAGAGTAATCACCAGCCCATTTGAAAGACTTGAAAACAAATAAGACTTTGGATGAATTATTTAAAGTTGACTGAATTTGGATGCAGTGTGGGCAAATTGCAATGATACATATAGTAAGCCAGTGCAAAAACTTCACTGTTTTGTTTGGCTTTCTGAACAACCAAATCAACATCTGTTGGAATCAATGAGAATTGACTCTAAAAACAACAGTACACAAGTAAAGCAGCGCAGGATAGGCAAAACCAAACAACAGGTCCAGAGGGTGGTAACATGAGAACAGGTCTTTCTGTGATGGCTCCCTGTTTGTGGAATGCTCCCCCCCCCCGAAGGCTCGCCTGGCACAATCTTTATACAGTGGTACCTCAGGTTAAGTACTTAATTCATTCCAGAGGTCCGTTCTTAACCTGAAACTGTTCTTAACCTGAAGCACCACTTTAGCTAGTGGGGCCTCCCACTGCTGCCACGCCGCCGGAGCACAATTTCTGTTCTCATCCTGAAGCAAAGTTCTTAACCTGAAGCACTATTTCTGGGTTAGCGGAGTCTGTAACCTGAAGCGTATGCAACCTGAAGCGTATGTAACCCGAGGTACCACTGTATATCTTTAGGTGCCAGGCAAAAATTTTATAACGAGGCCTTTCGCCTTCAACTATCTGTCACCTTTTAGAAGTGGGTGAGATGTTTTTAATGAATTTCTCTTTCCTTTTGGCTTTGATGTACCTATGCAGGGTTTATTGTCTGTCAGTTAGTTTGCTAAGTCATTTTGGGTTGCCCTGGGCAAGACAAAGTAGTTTGGGTTTTATCTGCTCTGTTGCTTTACCCTGGTTTTATAATTCATGTTTTAAAATGCTGCATTTTTAAAAGGCACAACGGATCTTATTGTCAAACAAATAAGCAAAAATATATTTAAAGTTAGCTTGTATTCTACGGTACAATATGTCTGAACATGCTCCTCGCTTTATCCCAAGGATGGTGGTCAGTTTGACATTTAAGTGGAAGAAGAATCATGCTTGCTCACATCCTCCTGCAGTATTACAGGTGTTCTGCACCATCAGCTGAGGATCTCATGTTTCATGTTGTAAGCAAAGGTCTAACAATATGTGATCTTAAATGCACGAATGCTTTTAAAACGATTAGATGATATTTATTTCTAAATATCAGCCATGGTTGGTGATCAGGAACAAAGTGCACAGAATGTGTATGGGTATCCTACCTTTCTGCCCACCACAATCCTTCCAGAACAACAACAACATGTTATTTCTTGTAACATGTAAAAGGTTATTTCTATTTTACAAAAATGGTTCAAAAATGTCTCAAAGTGACTTAGCAAGGAAAAAAACACAAAAAAGATAAAACCAATTAAAAACAAGAAAGCTTAAAGCAATTGTTAGACGTATCGGTTGGTTGCTCGAGAGCAATCAGGCAATAAGCTTCAATAGTCTGTTTTAAAAGGTTTCTTATTGGTGATAAAAACCGTTAGAATGCAGAGCGCCTCTATTCCGTGTCTTGCTCATTCACTGGCAGAATCTGAGAGTGGGCGGCCCTTAAACCTTCCCCAGCAGAGTAGTCTCTTGACCCCTAGCCTGCGCCTCCCCTCTCTGTGTGAAAGCCTACTGCGCAAGGAAGGCATGGGTAAAGGGGGACCTCTCTCCTCCCCGCTTTGCTCAGGCAAGGTGTCCTGGCACCGCCTCGCCTCCTCTGAGCCCTGAAGCTCCTCTCCACTAGAGGCGTGGCTGCCTTCCTCTGCTGAGGAAGTGCTGCTTCCCATGATCTTTGGGGGCTCTCTGTAATCCACCCGGCTTTTCCCCTCTCGCCCCTGCACCGATGGCAGTTCCCCGACAGCAATATATAAAACAAAATTCCTAAAATGCTCATCCAAGAACACAATAGAAAGGAGAAGTCCTGTTCTACCCCACTGAAAGATGAGTGCCATAGATGGGGCAAGTTTAGCTACCAAAGACTTCAGTAAATAAAAATATCTTGGCCTCGTGTCTATAACGATGGTACCAACTTTCAGCTGCAAGGGGCACCACTGGGCACTGATGTCCACTTTCTTTCTATGGCAGAAAGTAGCTTCTGTTTGAGATGGCAACAGGCTTTTTAATTATTTCTTTTAAAAAAGAAGAATTTTAAAGATTTTTTTAAAAATGAGAAATTGAGAAAAATCTAAATTGACAGATTTGTCCATTCCTAACTTATTTCTAGTTTGGGCTTGTAAAATAATCCATTCTTTTAAAAAACAATGTCTACTTCTTCAGTGCAATTGAATACGTTAAGTGATCATTACAAGTGCTCTCAGCCAACACAAGGTCTGGAACACATCATCACAAACCACTGACAGCTGTTTGCAGTATATCTGCGCAACCCAAGAGCTAATTATGCTTTTAAAACACCGGCACATAAAGCAAAAAGAGGGGGAAAGAGGCCATTTAAGCAACTCTAAGTAATAGCAAGTCATAGTTTGAAGAAACATGGAAAATGAAGGCAATGGATAAGAAATGATTGCTGCACTTCATATTATTACACCCTTCCCCATGTTCAAAGATGTTTGGCAAATAGGAACAGATGTTGAGGAAAGTACTAATTCTACTCGCTAATTTAAATATAAGTCTCTCTGGAAAGAAATGCACCAAGGGGCAATTAAAGTAATGCATGTTTGCTTCCATGTGAGTAATTGGGACTTTCACTGAATATATGGAAAAATCAGAATTGTAGAGTGGGAAGGGATCATAAAGGCAATCTCGTCTAACCTCCTGCAGGAAATCCACTGCTGCAGCAACCCTGACAGGTTTACATCCTGCATTTGCTTAAAAGCCTCTAGCAAAGAAAAAGGGTAGTTTGGGACAATTTAAGGAAGTGTGATGACGCAGCCACTAAGCCTGCAGACAAAGGCGTTTTCACAGTGGTTAGATATGGCAGAGGCGTATAGACAACTGGAAACTAGAGTGCATTTTGCTTTGTGTAAAATTGATCCATCATAAGACAATGAAAAACTACATAGGGTTGCAAAACCTCATTTTGCAGACGAAACAACTTCAAATTGTCTAATAGAAATTCCCATCCTTCTCCTGCCCTCATACACTCAACCCATCCCATCCAACTCATCTATATGGGTTCCCCCAATCCTCTGGAGCAGCTTTTGGGGTGTTTGAGGGCAGAAGGGTTGGGAGGAGAGAGAGTTCCATTGTATAAGGGGAAGTCATTCTTCTTGCGCAATGTCTACATTGTATTCCATCCTTAGTGAAGATTTGCTGGTGAGGAATGGTTAGAAAGAGATATTGATAGACTTAGAAATTCTTGTTAGAATTTGAGGGAAGAACAACGGTGATTTATCACTTACTCAAAATTCATAGAACTGACTTTCAAGCACTAAGCCGGATCCATATCATAATGTGTGGGCTAATTTTTGAAACAATTATCCCTCAAATAGAACCTTATGTGAAGGATATCAGTGAATTTCTGAATCATTTAGACACAGGGCAGAGCCACACCACACCTTTAAAGAGAAATCAGTGCACAACTAAATTGTGTGACTTTTCCAAAAGGATTCTAGGGGCTGTAGTTTCCCCCCCCCCAGACCTGCATCTGATGGGTCCTGAGTGTGTCAGAGGCTTGGCTGAGGACCCTGGAGAGGACTCCAGTGGCATTGGGAGGTTGCTGCCTGATTGGGTGGGGGCACAATGATGAGGATTCTGGGAAGGGTCCAAGAAGGGGGGGATTTCTCACAACCTTCTCTCGCACCCCACCAGTCAACATGATGGGAACTGTGAGCCCCACCTTCCTCTCAACAGCTGTTGGAGTCCATCTCCGCTGTTTCCACTGTGTCTATCACACCACCCCTTCTGTGTCTAGAGTTTGCAGACACCATGCCAAGCCCTATCTTTCCAGAGGAAGATCCAGCCCCATCTGCTCCATGTGCCTCTGAGGAGGCAGCAATACTTCCCCTGTCTCAGAGTTGCCAACAGAGGTATGAAAAGATGGAGCAGGTCCACTGTTCTTCCAGATGGAGTGCTAGATTGCTTGTCCAGTCTAAGGAACAGGACCACTTGCATTGCTGACTCATAGCCACCCCATTCCTTTGCAATAGAATTGCAAGGGGCATTGTCAGACCACCCCTGTGGTCCTGTGTCCAGTTCTGGGCACCACAATTTAAGAAGGGTACAGTGGTGCCTCGCAAGACGAAAAGAATCCGTTCCGTGAGTCTCTTCGTCTTGCGGTTTTTTCGTCTTGCGAAGCAAGCCCATTAGCGGCTTAGCGGATTAGCGCTATTAGCGACTTAGCAGGCTTAGTGGATCAGCTGATAAGCGGCTTAGCTGATCAGCTGTTAAGCGGCTTAGCGGATCAGCTGATAAGCGGCTTAGCGGATCAGCTGTTAAGCGGCTTAGCGGCTTAGGATCAGCTGATAAGCAGCTTAGCGGCTTGGGAAAAGGGGGGGAGGAAAAAATCCCCGCAGGAACTCGCAAGACATTTTCGTCTTGCGAAGCAAGCCCATAGGAAATTCGTTTTGCGAAGCACCTCCAGAATGGAAAACCCTTTCGTCTAGCGGGTTTTCCGTCTTGCGAGGCATTCGTCGTGCGGGGCACCACTGTATTGACAATCTGGAACGTGTGCAAAGGAGGGCAAACAAAATGATCAACGGACTGGAAACCAAGCCTTATGAGGAATGGTTGAGGGAGTTGGTTATATTTAGCCTGGATGAGAGGAAAGAGAAGAGAGATTCTAGCCATCTTTGAATATCTAAAGGGCTGTCACATGAAAGACGGAGCAAGCTTGTTTCCTCCAGCTCCATAGGATAGGACCCAAACCAATGGCTTCAAGTTACAAGAAAGGTGACAGTAATATCTCTTCAACAGTGGAACAGACTCCCATGAGGAGGTGGACTCTCCTTCCTTGGAGGTTTTTAAGCAGAGGTTTGGTGGCCATCTGTCAGGGATGATTTAGTTGAGATTCCTGCATTGCAGGGAGTTGGACAAGATGACCCTCGGGATCCCTTCCAACTCTATGATTCTCTGTCATTGCTGGATCAATGTCTTTGCTTGAGTAGCCATACAGCCTGTTGTGCCTTTGTTTAGCTATGCATATTACCTGTTGTGCCTTCGAATAACATTTTACATAACTACTGCACTGATCTGAGCATTAAAGCTTCTTTGTTTTGTTTCCTGGGTTCAAGCTGATCATTAAATGGGAGCCAGGACACTGCAGATCTCTGTATCCTTAACAAACTACAGTTCCCAGGTGCTTACAATGTGCTGTAAATGTATGGGATGGATCTGTCCACACTGTCTGATTGGAGAGGGTACAATAATAATGGTTGGTAACCATGCGTGTGTACTAGGATGCCTCAAGGACAAGGTGGAAGTGAGAAAATATACATTAAATGAGAGAAGGGATTTGTTACATACAGCTACAAGGTTTATATATTCTTTAGCTGAAGTGATTTTAAAAACAAACAAACTTCTCCTGCTTTCAGGACCAGATATCCAGCACAACTATGTGTTGTAAATGTTCTTCCAAATTGGCAAATTAATGTGTTCTGAATGAAAATAATTTCTTTCTCAGATATGTTGGAAGAGATATTTAAAAGACATCTTTATGATTTTGAAGGGGCCTCCGGCAACTTTCCAGATTACATTAATAGTAAATATGGCACCATTAATTTTGACATCAATTATGACATGTGAAATATATATTTGTTGATATTGTAGTTTTGAAGAATTGGAATCCCATTAACATGAATGTCTTCATGAAACCAAAAGTTTCAATTCTTTTTTTGGTGTATGACAGCTTTTATTCTAGATATATGAAGATATATAAACTTGCCCTGTTCTCAAATGATAAATCTGAAAGATTGCTGTAATGTATCTGACTTTTGTAGGCTGGCAAAAATATTGATGAGACAACTTCAAATCAGGGAATATCTTAAAATAGTTCTGTTGCAAGCTATGTCTAATGCCAAAAAGATGGAATGGAATAATTTTAGAGCTAAAATGAATTAGAAAGGTAAAAATAAGTTTTATTCTGTTTTTAGTGTTCTGTTGGGAGCCATAAATAATATATTATTATATTGGGGTATAAATAATAATAATAATAATAATAATAATAATAATAATAATAATAATAATAATGGAAGCATAGAGAAAGACATGAGAGGACTAATAGAGGTAATTAGTCTCTTTTTATGTTGCGAACTGCCCTGTAACCTTTGGATGAAGGGTGGTATACAAATTTAACAAATAATATTAATGGATAAATTTATGCAATATTGGGTATTGCTGGTTTATAATTTATGGATCATATTACATAAATATTTGTATTTATGTAAAAAAGTTGTATATGATTGCTACATATTAATATTTGTATTCATTAGGTACGTTATAAAACAAATGTTTTAAAACTTAAATGAAGGAAGAATAAAAAGTGAAAATAGGGTAATAATTCCTCTCACATTTGATGGATGCAATGGATAGTATCAATAGGTGATGCTGAAATATTTGTATTTGTTACCAGTAAAAGCCCCGTGAGCTTAAATGTGGCTCTAACTCAAAAGGGATTTGTTCTTTTATAGCAGTGTTGGAATGAATATTAGTACATATTGGTACATGAATGCGGACTCATTTAACAAAATCATGAGTAACATTTCTTGTAACTGGGGCAGTTTGTATTAACTGTTCAGCCGAAGGAATGTGCAAATTCTGTGGATAGAAAGAAACGTGTCCTGAGGGAATTTTTCAGTTGCAATACATATGCAATATGCAATACATATTATATACACTGCACAGTATCCATGTAATCTCATTTATGTTCGAAAGACAATGAGAAAGGTCAAAATAATCTGCAAACATAAATGCATCAAGAGCAGGAGATTGTAAAGACTAGTGGTGAAATACTGTATGTTGTGGATCTGAGGGGGGAGAGAGAGAGAGAGAGAGAGAGGAAGTTTTAGATTCTGGAAAAAGTTCACTGGCTCTGGAGCTTAATTAAAAGTCTATTAAAGATATATTTCAGAAGAGAGGTATTTTGCATATAATAATATAGTGGTACCTCGGGTTAAGAACTTAATTCGTTCTGGAGGTATGTTCTTAACCTTAAACTGTTCATAACCTGAGGTACCACTTTAGCTAATGGGGCCTCCCGCTGCCACCGTGTCGGCGCCGCGCAATTTCTGTTCTCATCCTGAAGCAAAGTTCTTAGCCCGAGGTAATATTTCTGGGTTAGTGGAGTCTGTAACCTGAAACCTGAAGTGTCTATAACCCGAGGTACCACAGTACAGTAAAAAGGCAGACAGTGTCAATATCAGATTTACATTTTTCCAGTCTTTTGATTCATCCCATTTCCATATAAGTTTTAGCACACTTCCACCCTCTTTTTCACAAGCCATTTTCCCTTGAGGGAATACACAAGTGTACGTGATTCCCACAAATAAACATATTATGGACACACTTTTCACCAACAAATGCATGTTTGTGCCATTTTTTTGTTTTGAAAGTTTCAACACAAAATTTGGTAAAAGGTAAAGATAAAGGGACCCCTGACCATTAGGTCCAGTCATGGCCGACTCTGGAGTTGTGGCGCTCATCTCGCTTTATTGGCCGAGGGAGCTGGCGTACAGCTTCCGGGTCATGTGGCCAGCATGACCAAGCCACTTCTGGTGAACCAGAGCAGCGCACGGAAACACCGTTTACCTTCCCGCTGGAGCGGTAGCTATTTATCTACTTGGACTTTGATGTGCTTTTGAACTGCTAGGTTGGCAGGAGCTGGGACCGAGCAACGGGAGCTCACCCCGTCACGGGGATTCGAACCGCCAACCTTCTGATCGGCAAGTCCTAGGCTCTGTGGTTTAACCCACAGCGCCACCCCAGATGGGCATCAAACCTCTGCATAAAAACTTCCAAGGAAAGAGAGTCTGTTCCACTGTTGAACAGCTATTACTGTCAGACAGTTCTTCCTGATGTTTAGTCAGAATCTTCTTTCTTATAATTTGAATCCATGGTTCAGGTCCTAACCTCTGGAGCAGGAGAAAACAAGCTTGCCCCATCCTCCATGTGTCAGCCCTTTAGATATTTGGAGATGATGATGATGATGTTCATCATCATAATTTATTATTTATACCCCACACATCTGGCTGGGTTTCCCCAGCTACTCTGGGCGGATTCCAACAAAATATTAAAAACAACACAGCATCAAACATTAAAAACTTCCTTAACAGGGCCACCTTCAATTGTCTTTTAAAAGTAAAATAGTTGCTTATTGCCTTGACATCTGCTGCAAGGGCATTCCACAGGGCAGGCACCACTACCGAGAAGGCCCTCTGCCTGGTTCCCTGTAACCTCAATTCTCACAGTGAGGGTACTGCCAGAAGGCCCTTGGCGCTGGACCTCAGTGTCTGGGCTGGATGATGGGGGTGGAGATGCTCCTTCAGGTATACAGGTCCAAGGCTGTTTAGGGCTTTAAAGGTGAGCACAAACACTTTGAATTGTGCTTGGAAATATACTGGGAGCAATGAAGATCTTTCAGCACCGGTGTTATATGGTCTCGGTGGCCACTCCCAGTCACCAGTCTAGCTGCTGCATTCTGGATTAATTGCAGTTTCCGAGTCACCTTTAAAGGTATCCCCACACAGATTGAGTGCCAAAGTGCATGGAAATGGAGTTTACCTTCTCACCACAGTAGTCCAAGCGAGAGATAACTAGAACATGCACCACTCTGGAGAGAGTCTGTGGGCAGATAGGGTCTCAGCCTGCATACCAGATGGAGCTGGTAGACAGCTGCCCTGGACACAGAATTAACCTGCACCTCCATGGACAGCTGTGAGTACAAAATGACTCCCAGGTTGCGCACCTGGTCCTTCAGGGGCACAGTAGACCTTTGATGAATTGCTCAGTGTCAAAATGCATTGGGCTTCTGCTGTATGATGTTGTGGATTTATTACTGAAGTATTTATTTATTTGATAGATATTTCATAGTATTACAAAAACATGGCTCCCCTTAACTCTAGCTTTTGTTGCTGTTTTTGTGTTAAGGATTATTTTAGAGCCCCAGCTGCCCACCCTGCCATATCCGATAACTAAAGGAAAGCATGCTTCCTTCAAATACTGTAGTCCTGGCAAGATTTTCACTTCTGTGTGAACCACTTAGAGGCTTTTGTTCATTAAGCAGTTTTGTTGATTAAGCAGTATTGCTCCAGAAAGGCCTCATTATTTTACTCTTAGTGGCAGCATGGTCAAACAAAGCAGGAAGCTGGAAAACATCATCTGACTCCTCACTTACCAATTAGTATAAAGGTGAAAACTAGAGGACCCCTGGACGGTTAAGTCCAGTCAAAGGCGACTATAGGATTGCAGTGCTCATCTTGCTTCAGGCCAAGGGAGCCAGCGTTTGTTCACAGACAGCTTTTCTGGGTCATGTGGCCAGCATGACTAAACTGCTACTAGCACACGGAGGACCGTGATGAGTGCCAAAGTGCATGGAAATGGAGTTTACCTTCCCACCACAGCAGTACCTATTTATTTACTTGCACTGGTGTGCTTTCGAACGGCTAGGTTTGCAGAAGCTGGGACAGAGCAATGGGAACTCACCCTGTTGTGGGGATTTGAACCGCCAACCTTCCGATCAGCAAACCCAAGAGTGGTTTAGACCACAGCGCCACCTGTGTCCCTAACCAATTAGTATAAGTGTAGTTGGCAGTTAGCTCTTATGAAAGGGTGAACACATGATCTACACAGGGCTAAAGGCAAAGTCTTCTATGTATCATATAGTGTGATTTCCATTTTTATCCTTTACTAATAAATACTTCAGCACAGGGCATGCAACTCTCTGGGACTCTACATGGGTTTCGGAGGGGATGCATTAGATGGTTAAGAACTTAATTTGTTCTGGAGGTCTGTTCTTAACCTGAAACTGTTCTTAACCTGAGGTACCACTTTAGCTAATGGGGCCTCCTGCTGCTGCTGCACCGGTGCCACACAATTTCTGTTCTCATCCTGAAGCAAAGTTCTTAACCCGAGGTACTATTGCTGGGTTAGCAGAGTCTGTAACCTGAAGCGTCTGTAACCCGAGGTACCACTGTATTCCTAAAATGTATTGATATACAGTGGCACCTCTGGATAAGCACACCTCCTGTTGTGTATCCTTCAGAATGCGAACACAGCAAACCCAGAAGTATTTTTCCGGGTTTCGCCGCACGTGCATGCACAGAGAGAAAGTGTGGTGTAGTGGTTAAGAGCGGTAGTCTCGTAATCTGGGGAACCGGGTTCGTGTCTCCGCTCCTCCACATGCAGCTGCTGGGTGATCTTGGGCCAGTCACACTTCTCTGAAGTCTCTCAGCCTCACTCACCTCACAGAGTGTTTGTTGTTGGGGAGGAAGGGAAAGGAGAATGTTAGCCGCTTTGAGACTCCTTCGGGTGATAAAGTGGGATATCAAATCCAAACTCCTCCTCCTCCTCCTCCTCCTCCTCTTCTTCTACCGTGCCACGCACATGCACAGAAGCAGTCCCTCCAGTTGCAGAAACTTCGGGATCCGACCGAAGCTCCGAAACGGATCCCGTCCGCAACCGGAGGTACCACTGTACAATGATTGACACAAGGTTCAGTTTGTTCTGCTTTGGTTTGTTCCTTAATGCTCATAATGTGTTTGTATGTGTGTTAAAATGAGCTGTGCTTTCTTGGGCCAGCAATTGCTGCTATAGACTTTAATGGAACAGGAAGCCCTAATACTTTTCAAACTGCCACTCGGAAATTCATCAGCCCAATGAAGGGTTGCCTTCCTTGACAAGTGGGAATGAAATCCACAAATAGTTTGCCCCAAAAGTGGAATGTATGATATGCCTGTTTAGAAATGGGAGTAAAAGGAGACCAAAGACCAATTTTCAACTTTTTTTTAACGTTGCTGGATCTGTGACACTTTTTATTGGACAGTTTAGAAAGCTGACCCCATCAGATATCTCATGTATGCCTTGTTTCAAGTTCAGGGAAGTTTTTAATATGTAACGCTGTACTGTTTCTAACACTGATTGGGAGCCGCCCAGAGTGGCTGGGGTATAAATAAATTATTATTATTATTATTATTATTATGAAAAGTGTCATTTCTATAAGCTATGAAATTCTTATAGTTGTGGACTTTCCCCTTTTTGTGACATTTGCCTTAAGTAAATATAACCCTCAGAAGGCCTCGCCTTTTTTTCTTTTTCTTTTTAAATGATATTTATTAAGGTTTCAAAGAAAAAAATTACATAAATAAAAAGAAAAGAAAAAAAGACAGAAATAAGAATAAAAGAAAAATACAAAATACAAAAAGATAAAAAACACTTAAAGAAATACATCAATCTTTCCACCTTACATTCATTTCCTTGCTTCCCTGACCTCGTCACACCTCCCTTTTTTGTATTCCAATTCAGTTAGTTAATTCAGCAATTTCTTTCCCTCTTTGTTTTTATCTTAATCCTTTAACTTAATATATTATAACTTTGGATTCTCACCTGTTAATAATCCATTTTTACATACACCTTTATAACATTGCTGCTTAAACCACTTAACTTCATTCTGACATCATTCTAACATTCATTAATTTTGCAATATTTCTGTAAATTTAAATAATCTTTAAATTTCTTCCAATCTTCTTCCACCAACTCTTTTCCCTGGTCTTGGATTCTGCCAGTCATTTCCGCCAATTCCATGTAGTCCATCACCTTCATCTGCCATTCTTCCAGAGTGGGTAGATCTTGTGTCTTCCAATACTTTGCAATAAGTATTCTTGCTGCTGTTGTGGCATACATAAAAAAAGTTCTGTCCTTCTTTGGCACCATTTGGCCGACCATGCCCAGGAGAAAGGCCTCTGGTTTCTTCAGAAAGGTATATTTAAATACCCTTTTCATTTCATTATAAATCATCTCCCAGAAAGCCTTAATCCTTGGGCACGTCCACCAAAGGTGAAAGAATGTACCTTCAGTCTCTTTACATTTCCAACATTTATTATCGGGCAAATGATAGATTTTTGCAAGCTTGACTGGTGTCATGTACCACCTGTATATCATTTTCATAATATTCTCTCTTAAGGCATTACATGCCGTAAACTTCATACCTGTGGTCCTTAACTGTTCCCAGTCAGCCATCATTATGTTATGTCCAACATCCTGTGCCCATTTAATCATAGCAGATTTCACCGTTTCATCCTGTGTATTCCATTTCAACAGCAAGTTATACATCTTTGACAAAATCTTAGTTTTGGGTTCTAGCAGTTCTGTTTCTAATTTTGATTTTTCCACCTGGAAGCCAATTTTCTTGTCCAAATTGTATGCCTCCATTATCTGATAATAAAGAAGCCAGTCTCGCACTTTGTTTTTTAATATCTCAAAACTCTGCAATTTCACTCAGGCCTCGCCTTTTTTTCACCTACTGATCATTGGGTAATAATATAGCACCATCAGTTTCCATTGCACATTAGGAAAATATGAAATTGCCTTATTCTAAGCCAGACCACTGGCCATCTAGTTCAGATCATCTTCATTGACAATGCTGGCAGCAGATGACTCTCCAGAGGTCAGGGATTGAACTTGGGACCTCCTAGACCTACCACTTACCTCTACTTCCTGCCTTACAGTCCAAATTTTGGTCCGGGGGGGGGGGACCAACAGAAAGCCGACAGAATAGAGAAACATTTTGGGCATTGCATATGTGAAGAGTCAGGATGTGTTCTGCTTTGTGCCTTGAATGAAGTCTGCACCTTACATTTACAGTGCTATCATACCACTTTGTGGTCTAAACCACTGAGCCTAGGGCTTGCCAATCAGATGGTTGGCGGTTCGAATCCCCATGATGGAGTGAGCTCCCATTGCTCGGTCCCAACTCCTGCCAACCTAGCAGTTCGAAAGCATGTCAAAGTGCAAGTAGATAAATAGGTACCGCTCCAGCGGGAAGGTAAACGGCGTTTCCACACGCTGCTCTGGTTTCTCCAGAAGCGGCTTGGTCATGTTGGCCACATGACCTGGAAAAACTGTCTGCAGACAATTGTCTGCCCCCTCAGCCAGTAAAGCAAGATGAGCGCCGCAACCTCAGAGTCGTCTGCGACTGGATTTAACTGTCAGGAGTCCTTTACCTTTTTTACCATACCCCTTTAACAGTCGTGGCTTCCCCCAAAGAATCCTGGGGAATGTAGTTTGTTAAGGGGGCTGAGAGTTGTTAGGAGACTCCATTCTCCTCCCAGAGCTACAACTGCCAGAGTGGTTTATCAATCCCTCTTCCCAAGGAACTTTGGGAGGGCAGTTCTGTGAGGGGAATAGAGATCTCCCAATATATCTCAGCACCCTTTGCAAATGACACTTCTGAAGATTCTTTGGGGGAAGCCATGACTGTCAAAGCGGTATAATAGTGCTTGAAATGTAATGTGTTGATGTGGCCTTAGTGTTCATGAGCATGCATGAGTCTACATGTGAACTAGAGGTAAGGTGCACCTATTTCTCACCTCCCCACTGTCGCCAAGAGGCTGAACAACGCACACTGACAAAACCCTAGCAAGGCACCCACAAAAGGCAAAGACAAGGCTCAAATTGGGACAGTGATTTACTTGGTACCCAGAAAGAAGGGCTGCCTTGGTAAATATAGACTACTGAGATGTATGCAATTGTCACCTCCTAGGACTGTTGCATTTCTGAATGAGAAAAAAGGCTGCAGCCTGCTATCCATATTATAAATATATATATGGCAAAACAGTGCAGTATATCATATCTTTATTGCTGTATCCATAATAGACTGGGAAACACATGATTCTTCCTTGCTTCTGCTAAAATCAATGGGGAGACTGTCAGTGTTGACTATCGTGGGGCTTCAAACCCAGTCATTTTTCATTAGGCCATAGGAGTGTGATGCATTATAGAAATGCAGCAAGCCAGACCAGTTCAGTCTCTGTTCATGACCTGATTTTGTCTCTACTCGCAAGTAATTATTTCCTCTCCAATGAGATTTATCATGTTTGTCTTCCGAGCCACTGGGATGTACGATGGGTGTAAGCAGAGGAGACATTTCATATGCTAACACATTACCTCAGAGTAGTTATTTCATTAAACTTTGATAATAACAGCTTGTTGACATGGTTAGCCACTCTGAGGGATGAGAATTCTGCTATCAAGCAGTGTGGTTGTCCTTTCCATAGCAAGAAGGTGGGTGAGGAAATCACATATGAACAAGAACAGTGCTTTGGGGAGTGTTAAGTCCTCAGTTAACACATGAATATGAGATTTCAAGAAAGCAAAGAGAGTAGAATATTGCAAAGGCAGAGGAACCTGCTTTAAAAAGGGTGCCTTTGGATACATTTGCTTCAGGGATGGGGAACTTGTGGCTCTTCTGATGTTGTTGGACCACAGCTCCCACCTTCTTTGGCTATTGGGCATATTGACCAGGCCTAGTTCAACAGCATCTGCAGAGCCCAGGTTCCTGTTCCTGCTCTATTATTCAACAAGGGCCTAAATTGTTGTACCCCACAATAATCCAAGGCTACCAGTTCTAATATGCATGCATATTAAAAAGACGAAAAACCAAACAAATCTCCAGGCCAGTTTGCACTGTGATTTTCACAAGATACATTATTCAGATTGAAGTCTGGAATGATGCTCCTATAACAGAGCCAAATTTGAGTTAGGGATGATTGCACCTTGAGTGTTTTATGTAGATCAGCAGAATGTGGCACTTCCACTACTTGGTCCTATTTTTCTGATATCATCTGTCAGTGGAGACACATGAAGGAATTCCACAGATGCTGAACATAGTAATGTGTTTGTTTGTCTATTATTATTTACTTATTTAATGCATGTGTATACTACCTTTCTGCCAAGGTGGTTTACAATTTCTTTATTCTTTAAATACAAAACATATTGTTCACATATTACAATTGTTTGTTTGTTGTGCTTATTTCCCAGTCACCTAACCCATAAAAATGATTAATATAAAAGTGATTGGTCATAATATATAACCATGTGTGTATCTGCACACTACCTAAATCTCCAAAAGTGGTGAGAGTTTATGGGGTGCCTACACTTACCCAGGTTTTAGTCTCCTTGGAATGAAGGTCATAGAAGACTCTGTTGCCTTTAGGGTATATGGTTTTATTTACACATATATAACATGATCACAGGATGGAGGGGCCCACAACGTTAGTACCCCAAAATATCTGGCTTCTGCATTCGTTTTCCAGAGGAGCCCCAAGTCCAGACCAGAGCAGACATGTCTCCATGTCCCCAGCTTCCAGCATCAGCCCAACTTGCTCAAATCCAGCCTTCCATGGACTATTGTTCTTCATTTTAGGATGACATGACATTCAGCCTATTTCTCTCTATGGCAATAGAGAAGTAATTAACTAGCCAGCCAAAGACATTGTCTTAACAAAGGAACAGGTTGTGCTGGTTCTGAAGTCTCTCTAACAGAAGAGATTTCAGAACCAGCACAACCTGTTCCTTTGTTAAGAATGCCTTGAAGGGACACAGAGTACCATCTCAGATGGACTCCCGCAAACTCATAACACTATATACACACCTATCACTATATAAACATGCATTTGATTATATAAAATGATAATGCTATTATAGTTCCCTCCATGGCTTACTAGAAGCAAATGAAAACATTTTTTGTAATAATTAAGACTTAATCCTTTGTTTACTTTTCATCACAAGATTCCCAATGAAATACATGGTTCAACATTATCTTCTGTTTTATCATTCTAATACATAATAAAAGACTCCACTTTTTCAATGTATTTGCCATCAAGCTGGCTTCCTTCTCTTAACTACAATATCCTGGATCTTAATTAGTTATGTCAGGGATGGGGAACCTTTGTCAAACCAGGGCCACATTCCCTCCTGGGAAACCGTTTGGGAGCCACATCCCATTGGTGGGCGAGGTCAGAGGTAAAAATGGGTGAAGCAAGGAATATAGACTCTAGCTACTTCTGGCTCCAAGATAGTCTTCCCCTTTCCGCCTGCCTCTCTCTCTCTCTCTCTCTCTCTCTCTCTCTCCCTCCCTCCCTCCCTCCCTCCCTCCCTCCCTCTTCTGGGACCCTTCCCACAGGGCAGTTGGTGGTACTTGTTCTAATCATAGAACAATGTTCTTTGAGGCAGACTGATGATGCCTCCAAGGAACTGATGGCACAAACTCCATGGGAAGGGTTGGTTCAGTACTGCCATCCCCAAAGACACATAGATCTTAAGTAGGGGTGAACGGATCATCCTCTTTCCATTCCATGTCACTTTTTCATGTAAAGAACTATAGACCCATTTTCTATTATTTCTTTTTGCGTTTTTTTTAAATGCACAGAAACTTGCATTTGATTTGTGCACATTTCAAATGCATTTTCACATACTCTTCCCCTAAAATATTCATTTTTGTTTCCCTCTTAATGCATTTCTTCCTTATGATGCACATTTTTCTATTCATTTTTAATAAAATATGTATTTTGTATGTTGTTGTTTTTGGGAACTGAAGCTGCATCACTACATTTAAAGAAGTTTGCTGTCAAACTGATAGTTGTGTCCTGATTGTCTGCATGCCAATCCTGAATAGAGCAGATCATTTATAAAAGGAGACCAAATGAACTTCTCCTTCACTCCTAGTTTTCACTGCCCCCAGAGAAGGTGCGGGGGGGGGGTCTGCCTCAACAATGATTGGGCTGCTGCCAGCCGGTTGCCCAGGAATGTACAAAGACAAGGAATGTTCTTACCGTCTGCTTTTTATTCAGTGTTTACAGAGAGAGGCTTTAGAACCCAGCCTCTTGGAAAATGGCGTTGTCCCGAGTGGATCTCCACCCCCTCCACCTCTCCCACATTCTCATTCATCATCCTCATCACATCTACAGGTGCTGACACATGCCCTCTGCCTTTGAACTCTTTGCTCTCCTACTTTAAATGCTTGCCGGCTTCTGGGAGAGGGGACTGAAATGCTTTCTAAAGACACTGTGTCTGCCAGCTATCACCCTCCTGGTGCTTCCTCTTCCTCTTCGTCTCCCAATATTTCCCAGCTTTCCCCCTCATCTGCCTCTGAACTGTGACCTCCCTCAAACTTCCTCTTCTCTGGAAGGGTCAGGTTGGTGAGGCAGTCTCCACCATTCCGCCTCTGCCCAGTCCCTGACAACAATACTCTGAGGCAATGGTGACTGGTGCCTATTGATGTTAGTTGGGTGGAAGTCAGGGAGATCAAGGGCTTGTCCACACTCTTTCCAGGCATGGTCTGCACTTTTAAGCTCCATGTCCAAGCAGTTTTCTTTTTGCCTGGAAGCTTTCCTCACGAAAACCTGCTCTTTAACCCTCAATCGGAGCAAACACCTTCGGTGGAAAACCCAAATTGACATTTGCTCTGATTGAGCGCTAAAGAGCAGATTTCCGTGGGGAAAGCTTCTGGGCAAAAAGAAAACTGATTGGACATGGAGCGTAAAAGCATGGAGCTGTGCTGAAAAGAGCAGGGCAAAAGGTAAGTATGGATAAGCCCCAATGGTAGGTGGAGCCAAGGAGCTAACTAATTCTTGTTTTGCCACCTTTCTTCTCCCTGCAAGGGCGACACTGAGACTAACGTGAAGGAAGCTGAGAGGCTGTGCCATACCTTGAGCTGGTTGTAAGGAGGAAGGCAATCAGCGTGGTAGCTGAATGGGAGCAAACTGTGGTGCTGAGTTCTTAATTCTTTAAGTGTCCAGCCCTGGGTGACAGATCTCAGGATTCCTAGTAAAAAATGAAGTAGACCTCAGAATCCTGAAGTTAATTGATCATTGGCCTACACTACTAAGTGAAATCCTCACACCCTCCACAACCTAATTTCAGGTACTGAAATCACATTTCTATATGGTAGCATATATATATATATATATATATATATATATATATATATATATATTTGCATATTTGCCAGGCAAATGTACATGAACGTCTCTGTGGACTACTTTTGCAGGTATTTGCAAATTAAGTGAATTCCTCCCCATCCATTAAATTACTATAAACTAAGAATGACACCACAGAGCCTTCCCTCACATCACTGAAATTGGCATTTAGACCAATCTGAACATCTGTGACATATTAAAAATATTATACAAGAGCATTAGCACCTAATAGCCTGTGAGAGCCATTTCTCCCTAGATGATAAATGTGAACTATCAGAGAAACTTACATGCAATGAACTCCAGGAGATATCTGTAGATAGTACAGAATGAGCAATGGGTCTATGGATTACAGCAATGCTGTCATCAATGGCTACATTCTTCACAGCGAGAGCATCTTCAGATGTAGCAGAGAACCATTCCTTTCAGAGCAGGGCAGGTATCTGTCAGGGTTGCTTCAGATAAAGGTTATCTTGAGTGGTTAATATAGGAAGGGGTATGCTGGGTCCAAAATATTTGTTAGGAAGTGCTGAATGGTGGAAAGCAGAAACTGGCTGCCATCTCATGAGGTTCCCCTCCCCACAAGTGCTCCAACAAGGGGCTGAGTTATTGTGGTGTAATGGGATGATGATGAACATTCAAACTTCTATGCTCCACAGACTAGCCATATAATTTATCGTATAGGTGCTTTGGGGAAAATGGAAGGCCAGCTTGCCTGAGGTTAAAAAATGTTCACGTTCATATCCTGGTGTTGACAGGAATATGTAGCAGGTGTGCAGTCAGGTGCTAGAGAGGCAGTGGGCACTCAGGACAGAACTCAGGAGGCAATGCACTTGGAGGAACAAGTAGTGACAGAAGGATAGAGTTGAGTGAAGGAGGTGGCAATGAGGCTCAGGGAAAACATCTGCTAAGGTTTAGAGGAGAGGCAGAATGAGAGTGGTTTGACTCTAGTTAAAAAAGTAAAATATTTGGGGATCAATATGACAGCTAAAAACTTGAATTTATTTAAGGACAATTATGAGAAATGTTGGTCAGAAGTTAAAAAAGACTTAGAAATATGGTCTAAATTGAAGCTTTCCTTGTTGGGGCGAATTGCAGTTATAAAAATGAATGTATTGCCAAAAATGTTATTTTTGTTTTAAACTTTACAGATTGTGGACAAGATGGATTGTTTCAAGAAGTGGCAGAAATATATTTCTAGGTTTGTCTGGCAGGGCAAAAAGCCCAGAATAAAATTTAAAATATTAACAGATGCGAAAGAAAGAGGGGGGTTTGCCCTGCCGGACTTTAAGATCTACTACGAATCAGCAGCTTTTTGCTGGTTGAGAGACTGGCTGCTTCTTGAGAACACGGAGAGGCGGGGATCATCTGACTTGTGGGCCAGATTTGGTCTGTGAGGCAACCCAATCCAGCTCACAGCTGCCCCTCCTACCTTGCTCTAAAAAGCCTCCTATTGTATCCCTTTGGGATGTTTTTGCCAAACCTGCTTGCGGTGTGGGGTGCGGTTTGGGGTGAAAACCACAGCTAAGGAGGGATGGGATGGGAAGAGTTGTGTTAACCTTCCACGTGCTGAACCCCTTTTAGAAAACAGGCACAATTAACCCTGATAAAAGCCTCATATTAACTCCATTAGGAAGCTCCCCCCCCCCCAAGCCTAACTCCAATGCAGAGGGCAGTTATCATGGTGTGTGCATTTTTGTGTATACAGACGTGTGTGTGTTTCTGTGGTGTACATGTCTGCCTGTATGTGTGCTTGTATGCCCACCTGCCTGCAAACTTGCATGTGAGTGTGTGAGAGAGGGAGGGAGAGAGAGAGAGATGGTAGGGTGGCCCTGCCCCCTGCCAACCCCAGCCCCATCCACTTTGGCTTGGCCACAATCATGTCTGTTTCAGTCCAGACCCACTGACATCCTTCTTGGGATGTGTTCTTTCCTTCACCCTTGGTTTAGAGGAGCTCCTTGCTTCATTTGAACTTAGACACACCATGTCATGAGTCCTGTGGGATGGTCTTGGCAGGGCTGGTCAGAGTGGGGAGAAGGAATGGGATGTGAGTGAAGAACTGGATTCTGGGAAGAGACCCAGTGGTCTGTGAGGTGCTGGTCTACATACTGAGGAGTTGAGTGGTGGTCAGGAGAAACTCTTGTCTCAGTGCATCAGATGTTCTGGCCCTGAGATAGAGCCACCCAACTTGACTCCTGTGCCACCTCCTGTCAGTGAAGTGCCCCCTGTCTCTGGGGAGACACCTGTGACTGTGCCTTAGCTTACACCCAGTTTATGTCTTAGGCCTCTTCTGTGAACTTCTGAACAGTGCATCTTGCAGTCTGATTTATGAATATGTATCTGAATGCCAGTTGCTTAGAATCACAAGCAGGGAAGGCACTGTTTATTAATGTAAAAAATTACACGTACCTTAACTACAACAATCTCTAAGCTGTTTACAAATACAGTGGTACCTCTGGTTGCGAACGGGATCCGTTCTGGAGCCCCATTCACAACCTGAGAGGAATGCAATCCGCGTCTGTGCATGCACGGATCATGATTTGCCGCTTCTGCACATGCATGTGACGTCATTTTGAGCGTCTGCGCATGTGCAAGCAGTAAAACCCAGAAGTAACTCTTTCTGTTACTTCCGGGTCGCCACGGGACACAACCTGAAAAGATTTAATCCGAAGTGTCTTTAACCCGAGGTATGACTGTATATGATATGAAAAAAAGAAAAAAAAAACACGTCAAAAATATAAAAACATAATGGTCTAAACTACAGAGCCTAGGGCTTGCTGATCGGAAGGTCGGCGGTTTGAATCCCCATGATGGGGTGAGCTCCCATTGTTCGGTCCCTGCTCATGCCAACCTAGCAGTTCGAAAGCACGTCAAAGTACAAGTAGATAAATAAGTACCGCCCCAGCGGGAAGGTAAACGGCATTTCCGTGTGCTGCTCTGGTTCACCAGAAGTGACTTAGTCATGCTGGCCACATGACCCGGAAGCTGTATGCCGGCTCCCTTGGCCAATAAAGTGAGATGAGCACCGCAACCCCAGAGTCGTTGGTGACTGGACCTAATGGTCAGGGGTCCCTTTACCTATAAAATCATACTATAATGTGAACAAGGAGATTCGGTGGGCACCCAAAGCGCCCCCCCTTTACCGCAGAAAGAGCCTTTTTAAAGGCTCCGGAACGACAACGGGGGAGCGCGGTGCTGAGAATCGTTACCCAGCCCGCAGGGTGAAGCCGCGTCGCCATCAGCGGAGAGCGCCGATTCCTTCCTGTAAATTTGGGACTAAAAGAAACCCGTGAGTAAAACGGAACCTTTACTTGAGACTAAAATACTGAAATTTGGCTGAAAACGGGGAAAGGCGAAAGTAAGGAAGTCTGCCTTCCCCCGGCTGCATGATCAACAAAGCAACGGACCTTAAAAAAAACTGCATCCGTAAGAGACACTGCATATAGACTGTTAAACCCGACATTTGAACTGTGGGACCCCCTCTAGCTTGCAGGGCAGAGGGGAGGTAAAAGGAACTTTTAGACTGCATGAATATCTAAAAGGGAAAGGAACCTTCTGCAGCCTCTAACCTGAAGCGGTCTGCCAAAGATAAAGTTCACTGATTTTAAAACTCTTGAAAAGTTACATAGTGGAAGCCTGGTCTGAGACAAAGTTTCTAGACTCTGTTGCCATAGTATATCAGAGCAGATTGAGACTGTATCTATTGGAAGAGTGCTACAATTACTTTTAGAAGCCTTCTGATATACTTGTTTTTCCTGAATAGTCTTTGTCTCTGTGCATGGACATTTTGATTTGCTCCCTCTAGAGGGTAAAGGGACGGTTACCACAGTCTGGGACGGTGGAATTTTTTCAACAGGAGACGGTTCCCGTGGGAAACGACCTTGGGAGATGAGTGCAACAGATGAAATAGCCACAAGAGCTAAGACCAGACAACAACAGCAGCAACAACAAACACAGTCGCAAAAGAAGAGAGCTTCGATTACAGGTATAACTCCCACAGGAACAACAGGACAAGAAAAAGGGTTAGCCGCCTCCATGGATCCAGTGTCACAAGCCCTACTCAAGATAAATCAGTCCCTGGAAAATTTAACAAAGCAGACTGCGGATTTAACAAGGCAGTCTGTAGAGAACACGAAGAAACTAACAGAAAATTCACAGAAATTGACAGAGATAACAGCCAGATTGGATTTGAATACAGAATCGATAAAGCTTGCTCAAGAAAATTCTGCAACCCGTAAAATTGCGGAAGAAGCCAGAAATATTGCTGCAGAGACTCAAGGGAGTTTAGAACCGGTCGCAAAAAAGGTACAGGAACACGACACAACTTTTGCTCTGTGGGAATTACAGAGAAAAGAGAGAAATTTGAAATTAAGACTAATCCCAGAGAACGAAGGAGATAATCTTGGAGAATATCTAACACAAGAGTTTATTGATCATTGGGAGCTGGAAGAGGACGAAATCAAGATTACTACAGCATTCAGATTGGGCAAAAGGCAGAACAGAAAGACTCCGAGGGATTGTTTAATTACTCTCAGATCCAAAGAAGAAAGAGATAAAATTCTAAAATCCCATTTTGAAAAGGCCTTGCAAATTGAGAACACCACCATACAGATATTTAAAGATATCCCTAAACATATTTTGGACTTGAGAACTCTATACAAAGACCTAGTTCATCTGCTGAGGAAGAACAACATCTACTTTAGGTGGGAATTTCCACAGGGACTATCTTTTGACTACAAAGGAAAAAAGGTGAAGATAAAGACGATACAAGACAAAGAGAGATTTTTGGAAAGAAATCGAGAAGACCTGGAGAAGGGAACTGTGGACCCAATAGCAGAACAGAGGAGAACAATAGACATTTTGAATCTATCGTTCGGACAGAACATAACACTACCAACAGAGGAAGAGCAACAATTGGGAGCGGTTGGAGGAACACTAGAAAAATAACAAGATGGCCCTGCAATTCCTTAGTTGGAATTGTAATGGGCTGAACATGCCTTTGAAGAGACGACAAGTTTTCCATATTTTGAACAGAGAACAACTGGATGTGATTTGTCTACAAGAAACTCATATAACTAGAGCCCACAGGAGACTACTTATAAACAAAAGATTGGGACAAGAATTTATTTCATCGGACAAAGTTAAAAAAAGAGGAGTTGTGATTTATGTAAAAGAGAAGTGGGCTCCAAAAATGTTATTTAAGGATGAGCAAGGAAGATATTTGGCAGTTGAGATTCAAGTACAAGGAGAAAAATTGTTGATAGTGGGAATTTATGCACCGAATGAAGGCAAGGCAGAATTCTTCAAGAAACTTTATGAAACTTTGATGGACTATTTGGATTATAATATGATAATGATGGGAGACATGAATGGCGTGGTCTCCACTAATATGGACAAGGCACAAAGGTCGATAGTTACCAAAGATGGGAGACTCCCTAAGGTGTTTTTTGAAATGACGGATAATATGGACTTAATAGACATTTGGAGAACTAGGAACCCTCTAGAGAGAGAGGGAACCTTTTTCTCCCAAGCAAAGAAGACCTGGACCAGAATTGATCAAATTTGGATCACTAGTGGGATGGCTCCAAAGATTAAGAAGGTAGAAATCTGCCCGAAAACCTGCTCCGACCACAACGCTGTGAAGATGGAAATGAAACTTACATCAACTGGTCAATTTAGATGGAGGATGAATGACACCCTGTTTCGAGATAAGCAATTCCACTTGAAGGCCCAAAAAACTCTGAAGGACTACTTTGAAATAAACTTAAAATCTGACGTGGAAAAAAGAATGATTTGGGATGCAAGTAAAGCTGTGATGAGGGGCTTTTTAATTCAACAAAATTCAATAAAGAAGAGAAAACAGAATGAGAAAAAAGAAAAGATCCTGGAAAAGATAAAGGAAGGAGAGAAAAAATTAAGAGCAAAACCAAAGTCCCAGGAGATTTTGAGAGAAATCAAGTTATATCAAACACATTATTTGGAGTTGATGAACCAAGAGATTGAATGGAAGATAAAGTAAATGAAACAAAAGACATTTGAATCTGCTGATAAATGTGGCAAACTTTTGGCATGGCAAATAAAGAAAAGGCAGAAATTAAACACAGTAACAAGATTAGAAGTGGAGGGAAAGAGCATATCTAAGCCCAATGAAATTAGAAATTGTTTTGTGAGTTATTTTAAAAAGCTTTATGCCCAAGGACTACAAAATGAAGAAGACATTGATAAATTCCTTAGTAAATATGGATTACAAAAAATCTCTCATCAGAGCAAGGTGGATTTGAACCAGAGAATAACAGAACAAGAGATAGAGGGTGCCATTCAGGACTTCAAATTGGGCAAATCTCCAGGGCCAGATGGACTGACTTCCAGATATTACAAATCGTTGAAGGAGTGGTTGGTTCAACCGTTAAAGGAAGTCTGTAATGAGATTTTAGAGGGGAAAAGGGCACCTGAGTCGTGGAAAGAAGCGTATATTTCACTCATACCAAAGACAGAGACTGAAAAGACTCAACTGAAGAACTACCGCCCAATATCATTACTTAATGTGGATTACAAAATTTTTGCAGACATTTTGGCAAAAAGATTTAAAAGAGTGTTGATGGAGAAGATTCATAAGGACCAAGCAGGCTTTCTCCCAAAAAGACACCTATCAGACAATGTTAGGAATATAATAGATATTTTGGAAAAGTTAGAGGTGAACATAAATACCAAAGCAGTTTTGATATTTGTGGACATGGAGAAAGCCTTTGACAATATTTCTTGGAGCTTTATGAAAAAGAATCTTCATGGGATGGGGGTAGGGCAAGGATTTGAGAATGGTATGGGTGCGATATATTCTGAACAAAAAGCTAAGCTGATTGTAAATAATGTAATAACCGAGGAACTTAAGATAGAAAAAGGAACACGACAGGGGTGCCCAATCTCCCCATTGCTTTTCATTTCGGTTCTGGAGGTTTTGCTAAATATGATTAGAAAGGACCAGCAGGTTAAAGGTGTAAAGGTCGGAGATAAACACTTTAAGTTAAGGGCATTTGCAGATGACCTTGTATTGACCTTACAAGAGCCAAACACCAGTACGAAAAGGGTACTAGAAATAATTCAACAATTTGGTCAGGTAGCTGGATTTAAACTGAACAAACAAAAAACTAAAGTCTTAGGGAAAAACTTAACAGACATGGAGAAGGAGAAGTTTCAAGAGGAGACAGGTTTGACTGTGGTAAAGAAGGTAAAATATCTAGGGGTATATCTGACATCCAAAAATCTGAATTTATATAAGGACAACTATGAAAAATGCTGGTCAGAAATTAAAAAAGACTTAGAAATATGGTCAAATTTGAAATTGTCAATGTTAGGCCGAATTGCAGTTATCAAGATGAATGTGTTGCCTAGAATGTTATTTTTGTTTCAGACTTTACAGATTATTGACAAGATGGACTGTTTCAAGAGGTGGCAAAAAGATATTTCGAAATTTGTCTGGCAGGGCAAAAAGCCCGGAATAAAATTTAAAATACTTACAGACTCAAAAGACAGAGGGGGATTTGCCCTGCCGGACTTAAAACTTTATTATGAAGCAGCAGCATTTTGCTGGCTGAAAGAGTGGATGCTCCTCGAGAATACAGATATCTTGGATCTGGAAGGTTTTAATAATGCGTTTGGTTGGCATGCATATTTATGGTATGATAAAATCAAAGTGCATAGTGCCTTTAAAAATCACATTGTTAGAAAAGCGTTGTTTAATGTCTGGATAAGATATAAAGATTTGCTGGAAAATAAAACCCCCAGATGGTTGTCACCTTTAGAGGCTAAGGCATATAAGAAAGTCAATATGGAGGTCGGATGGCCAAAGTATTGTGAGATTTTGGAACAGGATGGAGACAAATTGAAATTAAAGAGTCATGAAAAACTGAAACCTAAGGTACAAGATTGGCTCCATTATTACCAAATAATGGAGGTTTACAAACAAGATAGGAAAATTGGCTTCCAGGTGGAAAAATCAAAATTAGAGACTGAATTGTTAGAACCCAATACTAAGAATTTGTCAAGAATGTATAATCTGCTGTTGAAATGGAATACACAAGATGAAACAGTCAAATCAGTCATGATTAAGTGGGCACAAGATATTGGTCATAATATTATGTTTGCTGACTGGGAAAGGTTGTGGAACACCGGTATTAAATTTACGGCATGTAATGCCTTAAAGGAGAATGTTATGAAAATGATCTACAGGTGGTACATGACCCCAGTCAAGCTAGCAAAGATCTACCATTTGCCCGATAACAAATGTTGGAAATGTAAAGAAACTGAAGGTACTTTTTACCATCTTTGGTGGACGTGCCCAAAGATCAAGGCTTTCTGGGAAATGATATATAATGAAATGAAAAAGGTATTTAAGTATACCTTCCTTAAGAAACCAGAGGCCTTTCTCTTGGGCATCGTCGGCCAGCTGGTGTTAAAGAATGATAGAACTTTTTTCATGTATGCGACAACAGCAGCAAGAATACTCATCGCAAAGTATTGGAAGACACAAGATCTACCCACCCTGGAAGAATGGCAGATGAAAGTGATGGACTATATGACATTGGCTGAAATGGCTGGCAGAATCCGTGATCAGGGAAAAGAGACAGCGGAAGAAGAATGGAGGAAATTTAAAATTTATCTTAAAGACTATTATAAACTTGATGAATGTTAGAATGTCGAGGTTTTTAGAAAGAAAGGGCTACAGTGAAATAAGATTAGATTAATGAAAGGATTAAAATGAAAGAAGTTGGAAAGAATTAGTTACATGTTGCTAAAAAACTATGGACACAGGGATGCAGAAAGGGGAGGTACGGGGAAGTCCGAGAAAAGAAGTTTATGAAAATACGTTTTGAAATATTGCATGTTTTGTATGTTTTGTTTATGTGTTTGTTTGTTATAAAAAGTTGTAAAACCAATAAAAATCTTATAAAAAAATAAAAATAAAATCATACTATAATGAAAAGACCTGTTGGAATTAAAAATGTCTTCAGCAGGGAGCGGACTTGACTGACTTCAACTGGAAGGAGTTCCATATAATTTGGCCCATAGCACTAAATGCTTCTGGTAGATATGAGTCATGGTCCCTACCATGAGGGACCACTAACAGTGACTCACTCAAGTACCAGTGATTTTGAGGATTAGGAAGTCCTTAAGGTAACCTGGACCCAGATTGAGAAAGGCCTTGTAAATAAATACAAGAACCTTGAGTGTGGCCTGGTTGCCTATGGGCAAGAAGTGCAGACTTTGGAGTGCTGGCGATAGACTGCCACCATCAGGGGTCTAGCCGTGGCTGAAGCCTCTGGATCATGCCCCAAAGCAGTCACACATGGAGCATATTGCAATCATTCAATCTTGTTCCACTCAAGTTCTGCTTGAGGGCTTCTTGAGAGCCAGTGTGGTGTAGTGGTTAAGAGCGGTAGTCGCGTAATCTGGTGAACCGGGTTTGCGTCTCCGCTCCTCCACATGCAGCTGCTGGGTGACCTTGGGCCAGTCACACTTCTTTGAAGTCTCTCAGCCCCACTCACCTCACAGAGTGTTTGTTGTGGGGGAGGAAGGGAAAGGAGAATGTTAGCTGCTTTGAGACTCCTTAAGGGGAGTGAAAGGTGGGATATCAAATCCAAACTCTTCTTCTTCTTCTTCATCTGGATCTCTACTGTGAAAATTGGGTCCAGCCAGGCTCTTCTCAAGTTCTTGTGACCCTTTGATATTGATGTAATAAGGGTGGCTGGAGTTGAGTCAAGGGCAGTGGGACAACGGAGGAATAAAAAGACGTATTAAACACTAGCCAAACCTTTACCTACGAGGGACCCAGACTTTGGGGGAGATCAGGGCATATTCCCAGCTCCCTGAAATCTCGCGATTATATTCTTGTTGGCTTTCCTTCAATAGCTTTTAAGCTCCCTAAAAGAACATAAAGTTAAAATTTTAATGGCATTTCTGCAGAGCCTTTCTGAATTTTGTATTAGATCTCAATTTAGCCCCGGGTAAAGCTGTTAGAAGAAAAAAAAAATCTGATGCTTGAAAACGTAATAATCATACAGGAACCTTCCAAAGCCAGCATCAAATAGAATAAGATATATTTTATTAATGATACAATTCACAAAATTACCACTCCTGCCACTCTGTGCCAGCCAGAGACACCGACTCCCCCCACCTTTTATTTCATGTGTTATCAGCCAGTAGAGATTCTTCTGTTTGATTTAACCTTATGATTGCCTGGAATGCTTAATGAACTGGCAATTCACTAATGATTAGGCAGACAGTGACCATTATAAGGACACTCCTATCAGAAATCTGTGCTGTGCACATGGGTAAGGAAGAAGCTAGCAAGATTAAAAGGACCGACATGTTTCACTGCAGAAGGCTCTGTATTAAATGTAGTCAGAAGGGTTGTAGCTCAGTAGTAGGGCATCTGATTTGCATGGGGGGTCACAGGTTCAATCTCCAGCATCTCCAGGTAGGGCTGGAGAAAATCCCTGTCTTAAAATCTTGGAGAGGCACTGACCAACAGTGTAGACAGTACTGAGATAGATGAGCTTTCTTCCTACATGTGCTTTGCAACAGTAACAGCAATGGTATGAGATCAAGCCATGGTGACACAAAAGATATGATGCTAGGGATGGTGTCAGGGGCTGGCGTCTGTGGACACTTGTTACAGACCCCACCTTTTTAGGACCCCCACATCTCCCTGGTCCTGCTGATCTTCCCTTTTCATTATTGAAACATTGACAGTGCTCTGCTCTGGCCTAGACGGAGAGCGTGGGTGAACAGAAGCAAAGAGAAGGATCATGGACAACTGCTGGTGCTTGCTTACTGGCTTTCCCTTCCCTCCAAATCAACAATGTAAATTTGACCTAGAGGCTGGTGCAGAGTGAATGGGTGGTGGCAGTAAGAGGAACAGCAGGGCCAGCACCATCATGAGGTGGGTGTTTGTGTTACTGAAACTTGGATCTGCTCTACTTTACTCAACCCTGCTTGTCACTCCTGATTTTGTCAGTGGAATCCTGAACTCTTTGTGCATAAACTCTTGGATCAGAACCCTCTTTCTACAGGAGCCATCACTTGGAGCAGAACATCTGCTTCATCAGGGGAGCAGTGGTGGTGAAGAATGCACACAGTACAGTTTTGTATTTTTATCTTCTCTGGTTTCTAACCCACCCTGCCCCCAAATTAAAACAACAATGAAATGAAGATAACACATGGTCTAGCTATATCTCATAACAGATTAAATTTAACTGTTAAAAGCTAGCACTTCCTGGAAATGTTCAAGCTCAGATCCACAATTAAAAACAAGGGGACTGAAGTTCCTTTTGAGTAATCTACACCACATCAGTGCCAAAGCTGGAGGTTCTCAAAGATTTGATGAATGGAAGTATAGCCAAAGGATGAGAATCATCATATTGGTCTGCAAAAGGGATGGATTACCTTCCAAAAATTCAAATGCTTTTGAAATAAAATGCAATGCATTTCTGGCTCTTTATCTTCTGTCTACTCCTTTCAAGTTTCTTTCTCCTGCCCGTCACTTCTGGCTGGTCAGTTGCTGCTGCCGCCACTGTTCACATACCCATGTTTTTCACATACATGCTATAGATCAACTGAATTAAGCTACTAGATCACAGCTTGAGAACCCCTCCCTAATATACACATGTTTTTCATTGGTAAGCTACTTGCAAAATTCAGAGAACTGCAAATGTTGAAGGACAGTTGTATTTCAGTTCATGTACTGTTTCAGGGAATACAAATTAAGTAGGTTCACATTAAAATTCAAACCAAATATTCAACCAAAATTCAAACCTTATCTCTATTCTGTAATATTTCAAGCAGCAGTTCATGATGGGTAAGAGGTCCAGGCTGGATGGGGCACAATTGAACCCTACTTCCAAAGCAGCAAAATATTGATCACATCCAGTGGTCCAGTGATCAGAGATATGGCAGGGTCAAATTTCAGAAAGGAAAGTAATCAAGCAGGTGTCAGGTTCTAATATGCATCTCCCAGACGGTATCCCAGAGGGTCAGTGTCAAAGGTGACCAGCAAGAGAAAGGCTCCAGAAGCATGGTCAGACAAAACAAAAGTGCAGTGGTGTGGTAATCATAGATTTCCAATTAGAGGTGAAAGCCAGACAACTTGCAGACTCTGACTGAGCCTTAAACAAGTGTTTTGGTTTCCAATGGGCCATTGTACACCCCCCCCACCAGTGAATGAAATTTCCACCCTTAAAGGGGTCTCATTTCCTTTTGGAGCCTTTGACTGCAGTGATGTGGATGTGGCTGCAATGTGGCAGTGACTTTGCAGATGGAAACTGAGGTTGATAGTGTTACACCCTCAAGCCGGGGCTGCCCACATGGTCCTTTCTGGTGATGGTTGTTCTGCTGAGGTTGGGATGACCAGAACAATGCCAATTCCTCAGCACATTCTGAGAGACTGTTTGTATACATGGTCTATTCCCCCAAGAGAGATAATTCTATTTCTGCTTGCCCAATAGAATGATCTCCCATCTTCTCCCTTGCATGCGGTTCTGGAGGTTTTTCCGATCCACCAGAGTAAATTTGGAGAGGGTTGAGTAGCACCTGAGGAGGAGGAGAAGGGAGGACAATGTGACAATGAGAATTATTTATTTGGTTTCAGATGGTGACAGCAGCCACAAAATTAAAAAAATGCCTGCTTCTTGGGAGAAAAGCAATGACAAACCAGACAGCATCTTAAAAAGCAGAGACATCACCTTGCCAACAAAGGTCCGTATAGTTAAAGCTATGGTTTTCCCAGTAGTGATGTATGGAAGCAAGAGCTGGACCATAAAGAAGGCTGATCGCCGAAGAATTGATGCTTTTGAATTATGGTGCTGGAGGAGACTCTTGAGAGTCCCATGGACTGCAAGAAGATCAAGCCTATCCATTCTTAAGGAAATCAGCCCTGAGTGCTCACTGGAAGGACAGATCGTGAAGCTGAGGCTCCAATACTTTGCCCACCTCATGAGAAGAGAAGACTCCCTGGAAAAGACCCTGATGTTGGGAAAGATGGAGGGCACAAGGAGAAGGGGGTGAAAAAGGATGAGATGGTTAGACAGTGTTCTCGAAGCTACAAACATAAGTTTGACGAAGCTGCGGGAGGCAGTGGAAGACAGGAGTGCCTGGCGTGCTCTGGTCCATGGGGTCACGGAGAGTCAGACATGACTAAACGACTAAACAACAACAAATGCAGCAATCTAGTTGAAAGTGGTCCACAATATGTTCATCATTAAAACTGTATGATAAGCTAGGGTGTGTTCTTTCTCCTTTCCCTCTTCATCATGGTGGCTGTCAAACAGAAACTGGACAGGCATATGTTGGAGACGTTTTAGGTTCAAGCAAGGTGGATGACCTAGATGGCTGACATGGTCACTTTCAGATCTGTGATTCTATTATTCTTCAGGGATTTAGAAGGACGTTAAGCAAGAGGCAAGATATTGGCTAGGAGAAGGCCATCCCCCAAATCTTCCAGTCGAAAACAAGCTTCCTCCAATGTACACCACAAAGCAAAGCGAAACTGTTCTATAATGTTGGTTTACAAAAATGCTCCCAGCACACAAGCATTGTCTACTTATGAAGAGAAGAAATACAAACACACTTACTTATCACAACATATTACATATAACAACATAATGTGGCTTCTGGCATAATAGTAAAACACACTGGAAAAAATGTACATACAGATCTAATGGTACCATAATGATATGCTTACAGTAATATCAGCAGCTTAAGTTATGACAACCAAATGACTAGTAACAACTAACCATAACAGCAAGTAACTCACTTTAGCAGTATTAATAATTGTAACTGAATAGCTGATGCCTGTCAGTAATTAGAGATGGGGAAGACCTTCAGTGCAGTTCACATTTTATGGGTGAGCCTACCTCATTCACACTTCCAGAAATAGCAAGCCAACAGATATGCAGCTATTTCTGGAAATTCACATTTCCCCAAACTTTCTGATGCAGTTCTCCAACTAAACAAAACACACAGACATGTATATATGTAGGAGACAGTGTACATAAAAATGCATGTACCAGTGAAAGTAACATACAAAGAATGTGTATCTCTGGCAAAATTGCATACCAAAAATAATGTGCATTGGGAGAAAGGCACACTAAAAGGGTGATGGATTTTGGTGAGGGCTTTTTAAGAAGTGGAACCGTGGTGAACTGAGTGGGGAAATGAGAAACTGAAATTGACTGATTCATCCATCCCTACTGATGACAGTATTGACGATACCACCACCTCGACACAGAAACATTGCTGATGGCAGCCAAGTGAGATGCTGGAGTAATTCCTTCGGTATTAACAGGAATTTCCGCACAAAGCCACTTGTCCTTCAGTGGAACTTTAACAGTATCCTAGTGATGAATCTGCCAATAAATAGACCCAGATTGGGTGATTGCCCTCTTTTATTTACTGCCCCCCCTCAAAACCATTTAAAAAGAAAACTATGAAAGGTACAGAAATTCTGTTTTTTTTAGAAAGGTAAAACATTCTTATGTAGTGAAAGAAACTCAGAACACCTCCCCCCCCCAGTCATCTCTATGAGAATTATTTTTTTATTTCAATTTTAATTAAAAGAAAATGTTTTTTGGGGTGGGGTGGAGGCAAGGGTGGAGGCCTGTCCTTTTATCCTTTCATCTTGCAGTAACCTTTTCAGCAAAGAGCAGACCTCTCTATATTCTAACTTCCATATTTCATTGCCAGCCGGCTGTCAAAATTTAGATTTTCTCCTTGTTCTTCTCCTTAAGTTCTATTCTGATTTCCATGTTTGATTTATTGCTTAGCAACTCTATGAGAAAAAGATTTCACAAAAGGAGAGAAAAAAATGTCAAAATGTGCTGTTATTTAAATGGGAGGTAGAAACCTAAATGTGACAGATAAAGCTTTGACTACTTGCTTGCTGGCATAATCCACCATTAGTAAAATGTCACTTTAATTGAGTGACTCCCCACCCCCCTTCTTACAGCAGAGAAAGGAGGAGTGCAAAGAGAACTGAAGCAATTCCATTCTGCAAGAATAACTCCACCATTGTATATGCAGCTGGGAATTGTAAGTGGAAACTAGAAACCTCCCATAAATCTTCCCACTGTACAGTCACAGTCTGTGCGAGATAATTAGGATCCAAGGGTTTGGAAGCAGGGCCTGTACCATTCCTCTTCAGAGAAGCATGTATATGAGAGGAAATGCAGAGAAGGCTAGAATTTGTGGAGGTTTTGGAAGGCTCAAGATGGCGGAAACAGGTTTAATTTGGAGCAGGCATAGGCAAACTCGGCCCTCCAGATGTTTTGGGACTACAACTCCCATCATCCCTAGCTAACAGGACCAGTGGTTAGCTAGGGATGATGGGAGTTGTAGTCCTAAAACATCTGGAGGGCTGAGTTTGCCTGTGCCTGATTTGGAGCAAAACACCATTGTATTGTACCAACAAGATGGAAATATTTTATTATGAAGATCTTAATCTGAGGCATACTGTATATATTTTGCACTTTAGTTGATAAACTATTAATACATGTGGGGCAACAATGTTTATTGTTCAATCTTAGAATGAACAGGTTTTTCATTTCTAGGTTAAGCTTTCATTGACTGCAAATGGTACACAGGACAACAGTTTCTGCTGATGATAAAGAGGCTTGCAGACTCACACCCAGCCTAGGGGTTCCAGCCTTTTACTGTCAAGCGTCAACTCGCTTTGACAACCTGCAAACTACAGAAGGCAAGAGAATGCAGGAACACTGCATTTGGCAAAAGGTTGCTTTATACATTGTGCAACAGTGAGGTAGTCTGTTAGGGAACAGCTTCCAGGGTTGAACTTTGGCTGTACTGAGACTTTGGTGTCTGCTATTTTTTTTTTTATGGAATATTGCCAGGCATATACTCAAAAGCACATTTTTTTTAACTCATTCACAAAAATGTTCCATTAATATATATGCTGCTCTATATGTTCTGGAAAAGCAGCTGGAACTGTGACCCTATTAATGGTCAAGAGAGGCTGATATTCTCACTGCCAGCTCCTTCCCCTTCCTGATCACCTGCTGGGTCACTGTTTCCAGTTGAACGTTCTCCAAATTCTCCTTCCTCCAGAGTTGAGCCTTCTTCCAAGGCGCCTCCCCTGTTATCCAGCCAAATAAGTGTTCCTATGATGACTCTGGGCTTCCCACTGCTTCCATCTGCTTCCACCTTTGTTCTGGAGGTCTGAGAGACAAAGCAGGAAAACGGGGGGGGGGAGGTCAAGGCAAGGTTTGTGAACTTCCCTAGTCCAACATTCTGCTCTCATAGTGGCTAGCCAGATGTCTGTGGGAAACCCACAACCAGGAGCTAAGTGCGACAGTACTCACCCCTCCTGTGGATCCCAGCATTCTGCTTCAACAGTGGAGATACAGTATTGGAAGCTGCCTTATACTGAGTCAAGTCATCGGTGCAGCTAGCTCAGAATTGTCCACACTGACTGGCAGAGGCTCTCCAAGGTTTCAGGTAGTGGCATTTAGTGTAAGGCTACCAGATTTTTTCCCCATGAATCTGGGGACACTTTAATTAGTGTCCTTTATATTCTCTACACGTACGATTGTGTTGCTACTCACCCTAGTAATAGGGTTGTCAAATTTGCAGATGACACAACTGTGATTGGGCTCATCCCTGAAAGGGAGGGTGAAACGGATTATAGAGATGAGGTGGAGCGGCTGATAGAGTGGTGCAGAGCTAACAACTTGCTCATAAATACAAGGAAGACAAAGGAGCTTGTGGTGGACTTCAGGAGACAGAAGAGCAACGTCCAGCCACTTTTGATTGATGGGGTCTGTGTGGAGAGGGTAACAACATTCAGATTTTTGGGCATTGAATTACAAGAGGATCTGTCCTGGAGTGTCAACACAAGGGGGCTTGTGAAGAAGGCGCAGCAGAGACTGTATTTTTTGAGAATACTAAGGAAAAACCGTCTTCCGCAGAAACTGCTGCTTGCCTTCTATCACTGTGCCATTGAGAGCGTGCTCACTTATGGCTTATGTGTGTGGTACGGAAGCTGTACTACCCGGGACAGGATGGGGTTGTGCAGGGTTGTTAAGGCAGCAGAGAGCATTGTTGGCTGCCCACTCTCCACCTTAGAGCAGATTTATGCCACAAGGTGCCATAGGAAGGCACTGGACATAGTAAAAGATCCATTGCATCCTGGTCACTGTCTCTTCGAGCTCTTGCCGTCGGGACGGAGATACAGGACGATGAAGACAAGAACGAGCCATCTTAAGAACAGCTTCTTCTCCAGAGTGATCTCGGCCCTGAATGGGAAGCCCGGACTTTGAAAGTCATCTAATCTCCCTTGATGTATTATACTGTATTGTTTAATTAGTGTTTTTATGGAGCAGTCAAGTAATTTTGTTGTCCCCGAAGGGGGGCAATGACAATAAAGATATTATTATTATTATTATTAGTTAGTTAATTAATTAATCAATTACTACACGTTCAAGACATTGATGCTTCAGTGATGGCGGTGGCAGAGCGGTGGTGGCTGCCTTGACTTCAACTGCCACGTTTCCCCTTCCTATGAGGCTTCTATCTCCTTTCTCCATGAGCTTGGTCAGTCCCTGAGTTGTTGGTTCTTCAGTGGTGGTGGTGGTGGTGGTGGGGAAGCGGTAGGTGGTGGGTCAGGCATGGAAGGCAGAGAAGGAGGGCCAAGAGCGGTGGCAGCTGCAAGGCTCGGGCAGCGCAATGCCTCCCTTCCCATTGGGAGCAGCCCCAATCCCATTCCTACTTGCGTGCAAGCAGGAGGGGGCAGGGATCCCTCGGCTGGGAAGAGAGGCTTCACACTGCCTTTCGGAGCAGCCCCATCCCAACTCCTACTTGCGTGCAAGCAGGAGGGAGCAGGATCTCTCAGGCAGCGCAATGCCTCTCTTCCCATCAGAGCAGCTCCAATCCCATTCCTACTTGCGTGCAAGCAGGAGGGGGCGGGGATCCCTCAGCTGGGAAGGGAGCCTTCCCATTGTCCAACTGCAAGATCCCTGCCCCGCTCCTGCTTGCACACAAGCTCTGACAGGCAGCATGAAGCCTCCCTTCGCAGCTGCGAGATCCCTGCCCCGCTCCTGCTTGCATGCAAGTAGGAGTTGGGAGGCTGCTCCGATAGGCAGCATGAAGCCTCCCTTCACAGCATAGTTGCTGGGGTCAGGGAAGGTGGAGGCAGCCCGGAAACTGCATCTTTGAGCCCCTACACCACCATCATATGGGGGCTTCCGAGCAGCTCCTGAAGCCAGCCAGAACCGCTGCTGCATTTCCCGGGGACATTAGATGAAATCCAGGGACATTCTGGGGATGGAATTTGTCTGGGGACTTATTCACAAATCCAGGGACTGTCCCTAGGACACGGGGACGTCTGGTAACCCTAGTTTAGTGGTCCTCCCTAGTCCTACCTGGAGATGCAAGGTGTTGATCCTGGGACCTTCTGCATGCAAAGCAGTTGCTCTGCCACTGACCTACAGCCCTTCCCCAAATGCACTGAGCACAGACTTGTGCAGCCATATCACACAGCCACCAAGTTTACCCATTTTCCAGGGACAGTCCCTGAATTACAAAAGCTATCTTAGTTTCTGATTTTATCCCAGAAGGTCCCTATTTCCCTCACCAGCACCGAGCTTGGGGAGGAGTGATGGCTGTGAGGGAACACCCTGTTGCCTCTCAATGGTCGCTGCTGCCAGCCTCCTCCCTTGGGCAGCTTGTAGCAGCTGCTGGAGAGCAATGAGAAAGAGGAGAGGATGCTACCACCGAGGCCCAGCTTCATGGGATGTGCTGGCTTTGAGGTACAGGCACAGCGCAGGGCCTCCCCAGGTGGGAAGAAAGGGGGAGTGGAGTGAAGCACAAGGAACCTCGATTAAAAAAATAAAAATATTTTGTGTGTTCGTGTCTAATTTTGCCCCTTTCTAAAATTGGTGTGTGTTTTTCTTTTTGTAAATCTGCCTAAGAATAAATTAATGAAATAAAATAAGGCACCCACATTTTGGCCTTTTTCTGTTTCATCACCCCAAACACTGAATCATTTTGTGTTTTGATTTTATGGTTTTGTTATCTATTAGATTATCAGCTTATTTGGAGAAGCTCATCAGCCCCAGGCAGTATGGACCATGGTCACTGGTAATGGGATTTGTAATCTGACAACATTTGACAAGGCATCATGTTTGCTGCCACTGCCCGCTCCATCATCTGGGATGGTTGAGGGGAGGACAAACGTTTGTTGACTGTGACACTGCGATGGTTTGAGAATACAATTTTTAAAGGTAAAGGGACCCCTGACCATTAGGTCCAGCCGTGGCCGACTCCGGGGTTGTGGTGCTCATCTCACTTTATTGGCCGAGGGAGCCGGCAAACATGTGGCCAGCATGACTAAGCCACTTCTGGCGAACCAGAGCAGCGCACAGAAACGCTGTTTACCTTCTCGCCGGAGCAGTACCTATTTATCTACATGCACTTTGACATGCTTTCAAACTGCTAGGTTGGCAGGAGCAGAGACCGAGCACCGGGAGCTCACCCTGTTGTGGGGATTCTAACCTCCGACCTTCTGATCAGCAAGTCCTAGGCTCTGTGGTTAAACCCACAACACTACCTATTGACAAATTTACTTCCATAGTAGTCCTCCAACAGACCTACAAGAAAGCGACAAAATCAGTGTCTCACTGGCCAGCATTGAGAAACTGCTACAAAACTTTTTGCTCCCAATTCAGCGTGGGAGGGGGGTATTCCCACCCCATATCTCCTACAAACCATTTTTTTTTTTTTTGTAATGCTAAAACATTCTGGAAAGAGACTATTTCTTCTCACATCCCACTTCCAAATGAAGCTCAGCGAAGACACACTGATTTAAATAACAAAGGCTGATGAATTGAAACATAGGAGTTAGGACAATTATCATAGCATCTTTTGTCTGGTGAGAGTGTCGGTCTGGCTGCTTTGATATGCAGTGGAAAACTGACCCAGGCTGAGGAAAAAACCCAAATATGCAATTCAAACTCAGAATCATATAACGTTTTTAAAGTTGTCTTCATATGCCACCCCCTCCTTTTGATCTGGGAGAGCTCTGCCCTATTGCCCATAGTGCTTGCTAATGCTGCAGGGACTAGGTCTTAAGCTAGGGCTGCCACACATCAACAACTTGTGTGTCTGGATTTTCACTTTTTAAACTATGGCAACCCTGTCTTAAGCAGCGATGGAAAACATAAGACTTTGGGTTCAAATGTGGCCCTCCAATCCCTTGAAACTCCCTACAGGCCACACTTCCTTTCCTTGGGCTTCACCCTAACTGGCCATGTTCTGTGTCCTCCTGGGACACATCCTAGTAATGTCTGGATGGAGAGGGGTGAGACATGCATTTGGGTAGAAACCTCTCACTTTTGTGTGGTTGGAATGTGGCCTACAACACAGAAGCATCAATTACTCTGTCTGCCTTTGCCTCTACCTCTACCCACTTTTTTTCTTTAACCCCCCCCCCGCCCATGTGGCCCCCAGAAGCCACATGGCCCCCATGAGAGGATGTGCACTTCCCTGGGCCCAAAGCTAGCTCATGAGCAATCAGTCATGATGCACAGAGAAAAGGTGGGGCACTCTCTCATTGACCCCTTCCTCCTCAACAACTGCAGCCTTCTTGTCTTCTAGACCAGGAGTGGGGAAGATGTGGCCCTCCATATATTGCTGGACTACAGTACCCATCATCCCTGACTATAGACCATGCTGTGCTGGGACTGATGGGAGTTGGAGTCAAACTGCATCTGGAAGACCATAGAAGACCATAGAATCCCTAGACCCTTCACCATTTCACAGGTTGCATAATGGGAAGGAAACAATACAATCTGGAAGAGAAATGGCAAGGTGATAAAGTCCTGAGATAAGCCTGGCCAATATAACATGGACAACAATAGTCCCCATGTAGGCAACAACTGAGCTTTCTATTCAAAACAAAGCTGCTTCTCTCTCTCCTTTTAACCTATTTATTTTCCATTTCTGAGATATAAAATAAAGCCTCTTTGTTTTCCAGCTAATCCTTACATTGTCTTGGCTAAGAGATATGTTATTGTCACATCCTCGGGCTGATAGGAGTTGTATCAAGGTTGCAGGGGGAAGGAATCACCATTTTTCAATTTAAGTGACTGCTCATATCAGCCGGAGTCTCAGTTAAACAAATCCCCAGCGAAAGCAGTGATAAGGCACAATCTATTAGGATATTAAATCGAAAATTTGTTTCCCCACATTCTGTGCACCAGAAAAGGATTTCTCCTGGTGTTTCCTGATAATTACTTACTAACTGGTGCAATTAATATGCTCTCCAGTCAATTACCTTGACACAAATATTTGCTCTGGCTTACATTTATTGCATTGATGATGAACAGAGAGAGATGTCTCAAACACCCTGGTCTCAATGGTGGCTTCCTGATCTTCACCCAGACAACACATACTAACATTTTGTTCACATAATAAGTATGTGTAGACATTGAACAGCTGGAAATCTAGCATGGTGTAATGCTCAGAGTGTTGGACCAGCTTTTAATACCCCATTCAGACAAGGTCACTGGGTGACCTTGGCCAAGTCACCAAGACTAACCTACTTTACTGGACTGTTGTGAGGATAAAATGGGGATGGGGGAAGAACCATGATGCACTAGCTTTTTGGAGGAAATGTGGACTATTAATTAAATAATAAACAAACCTACAAAACTGTAGATGTGTGCAGCCTTTTCCACACCAACAGGAACCCAGTTTTGGGATTCTAGAGTGTGTGGTGGGAGCCCTACACAGGTGAAGCTGTTCCAACACATTCAAATGAAGATTGTTTCAGATGAAAGCAAGAGAAATAGTGTGGTGCAATGGTTAGACAGCTGGACTAGGACCTGGGAGACCAGGGTTCTGTCATGGAATTCTACTCAGTATTGATCCAGAGCGAATTCCAACGTATAGTTACAGAGTAAAACTTAAACACGTTGCAGGATTCATCCCAAAATAGACAAGAGGTGATTAATACTTCATCCAACAGAGCTTTACTGCTACTGAAGGCAAATGAGCATAATGGTCACAAATCCAATACATTCAGGACTGGCACTGTCCATAAGAAATCCAGTTGCAGCAGACTTAACTTAAACTTACAATAACTTATAAGAAGTCTAAACCTTAACACTAAGCATACAATGTATAGAACAACACACCAGAAGGAAGAGAGATAGAAAGAGAAAGTGAATCCCAGGCTCCTTCTGGCCTTAATATTACAGTGGTACCTCTAGTTACGAACTTAATTTGTTCCAGAGGTCCGTTCTTAACCTGAAACTGTTCTTAACTAGAGGCGTGCTTTCACTAATGGGGCCTCTTGCTGCCACTGCGCCGCTGGCACACGATTTCCGTTCTCATCCTGGGGCAAAGTTCTCAACTCGAGGTAACTCTTCCTGGTTAGCGGAGTTTGTAACCTGAAGCGTTTGTAACCTGAGGCATTTGTAACTCGAGATACCACTGTATAGTTGGCATTACCTTGACAGAAGAGATAACAGAACCAGTTTAAGTCAACAGAACTCAGCTTCTCTGAAGGAATAACCCAAACATCAGGAACCTTCCGCTTGTTTCTTTCACACAGAGAAGCTTCCAGAACCCTCTTGAATTAATTAGAATAGGAAAGACCTCTACACATCAGACCAATATTTTCTGCACTAAGAAATGCAAACTGACAGGTTCAACTCCACCCTCAGCCACAAAGCCACTGCATGGGATCCTGGGTCAGTCACGACTTCTCATTCCAACCTATCTCACAGCATTGTTGCAATGATAACATGGGGAGTTGGTGAACCATGTACATCACTTTGAGCTCCTTGGAGGAAAAGGTGGTATAGAAATGTAATAGATAAATAGGGATGCAATGTCTGTTTTGTTTCCGTAAAGCCACTGTATGTGGTTATATACGCACAAGCAAGTATCATTAGGGACTCTTTCCCTAAAATGTTGCTTCTCCCTTTCATGTTAAAAGGCAGTATGCCACTGAATAGCAGCAGTTGGGAGGCAACTGTGTCAAGGTGGCTGTTGCCTTTATGTCTTGCTGGTGGCCTTCCTGAAAGTATATGGTTGGCCACTGTAAGAAGAGAATGCAGAATTGGATGGACCTTTGGTCTGATCCTGCAGGTCTCTTCTTAAGTTCATATGCTATTCAAGCTGCAGGAAAAATTGGGGATTCCAAGTACATCCTGTATCAGTACTGCATCTGGTACTTGGCAACAAAGGCTCAAAATAAAGACCTAGGATTAAACCTATAAAGTCATTTTCGTTGGCTCCCAAATACAAGGCTTTGGAAGCTGTTTTAAGTGTTAAGTGTTTTAAGTGTTGCCCACAGCCACAGGCAAATCAGCATTATGTTTCAGAAGATAAACATTACAATTTCTGCCTTGGGTTGGCACATAGGGCTTGATTACCATCATTAATCCAGACCAGAATTCAAGGATCGCTGCAGCTTGGCAACCGAAACTGCAGGAATAGCAAACTGCTGAGGATGCTATGATGGAAGGTAGAGATCCCTATGGAGAAAAAGAGCCAGAATCTGGCCAGAATGGTTTGCATGCCTCATTAGTAGGTCCACAGCCAACTCTGCCTACTTAACCCAGGAACATTTGAAGCTGCCTTATACCATGAGTTCTGTTTTGCTTACTCTTCACATTCAGCAGGTTCCTAATTGTCACAGGCAGAGATGTTTCCTATTAGCTGCTGCCTGTTTTATTTTATTTTTAAATACATGTATTTAACCCCCAGGGGTTTGAAACTGGGACCATGTGCATGCATGTGCTCTACCACTAAGTGACAGTCCCTTGCCATCAGTAAGACAGGTGTGGAGAACCCATGGCCCACCAGATGTTGTTGGACTCTAACTCTCATCAGCCCCAGTTTGCATGGACAATGGTCAGGGATGATGGGAGTTATAGTCCAAAGCATCTGAAGGGCCACAAGTCACATACGGTACATACATAATTTCCTTTGTATGCCGCCTTTCCATAGTTAAAACCATGCTCAAGGTGGTTTACAACATGAAAATATTTACAAAATAATTACAAAAATAGCCGTGAGCAATAAAAAAAGCACATCAAAAGCACACAGCCAAATTATCAATGCCCATATCAAATCATAATGAGATCTAAAAATAAAGATATAAAAAATTGACATCACTAACAGCAACAACCCCCCTCAATAAAACCCTCTAAACAGTACTCAATGCAACCCTGACAATGCCATAATATTCATTGTGCTGTTTCTGTCATATGCTGAAGATGCACTTCGTTACCCTGTCTATCAGTCTCCTCCTCATTAGTCTTGGTGGTGCCTTTGTGGAAATCAGCAGGGAGGAGTAGGGACCAAAAGAAGAATTAGCTGGCTCTGCCTACGGCTGGCCTCCCTGCCTCTTGCCCTATCATTCTCATTCCTTGGGGGGCGGGGTTGGTGGCTGATAAAATACCTTCTGTGGTTCTTCACCCAGACAAGGTACTTGCCCCACTTTAATAATCCTTACCCCACTCTACTTCCTGTCTCCTAAATTTTGGGTTAAAAGCAAGGAGTGGAGATTAGGGACTTCATTGGCTCTTGGACTTGTCTTGAGAACCTTTCAAATCTCTATTGTTTTTATTAATTTATATAAATTAAACTGATTCCTATATGCATATATTTAAAAGGATTTCTAAGCGGTATACATAAATGCAATAAAAAGTGTTAAAACTGGTAGCGTAGAAAGAGTTCAGTAATAACAGGGTCTTATATTATGGGTCGGGGGAAGTTTGGAGGGAAAGTGGCATCTTTGCAAGGCAAGTGAAGCGGCTGGTAGATGATGCTTCATGTATCACACATGAAAGGACATTCCGCAATGGAGGAGCAATGGCTAAACTTCCCATATCCAGGTCGCCACCTCTTGCTATTCTGCAGGGTCACGAGTAAAATTCCCATGGGCGCTGAGCAGCTGCCTCACTTTGCCACATGCCATGAACTGCCTCTGGTTAGCCTAGCGTGAAGCCAGCTGATCTGCTCTCCTGGATTTAGCTCTGCGCATTCATCTGGGTAAAGGTGCTCTGATGATCCTCGTGGAATGGAAAATCAAAAGCATTCAATTTCACACTTGTGAAACCAAACACAGAGGCTGCTATCTTCCTTTCGAAATTGGGAAGTTAAGTGTTTCCACTGGGAAGTGTGTGGGTGTATGTGGGTGTGTGTGTAGTCTGAGAGAAATGAAAGATTGGGGGGTGGGGTGGGGGCGTTGAAAAGAAATCTTCATGTTACTTGCTTCCTAGATGGCTTTATAAAAATGGAAGGGATGTAATTGCCAAATAAAAGGAGTGCTGAGATTTCCAATCATGACGCTGATGAATGATTTAACATCCTCTTAAGCTTTCCGCTTCCAGCCTTCCTCCTAGTTTCTTGGCTCTGCCCTTTGCTCTATGCATGAGATTCAGGCTGCGGATAACTGTTCAGGGGTGCACTGTATCCATATTGCCACATCCATGAAGCAGGACAAAGTTTTTGGGGAAAGGGGAGTGCTGCAAATCTGCAGTTCTGGCAGACAGGAGAGCCTTGATGGGATCAAAATAAATGAGTCACCCTCCTTAATAGCTAGCAGCTGGCCAAGCTGCCACCAGGCACTCTTTTTTTTAAATGTATTTTTATTAAAGATTTTCTTGATTTACAAAAGTACGGTATGTGCAATGTCTCTCTCTTGTATTTTCCCCATGTAACATTTTTACAAATCAGTTTCATTTGTTGAGACATTAGGAAGAAAAGGGGGAAGGGGTGGAAGATGGGGGGTGGAGTCGGGTGGTGATTTTTCTATTTTACTTAATATATGTAGGGTTTTGTGTCAGCGTTGCTTGTGCACGTTCTCTGCTGTTCATTTGTGTTCCTTTGGTGGTGAGAGAGGTTGGGGTTGGCCTAGGGTGTGATTGTTCATTTGTGATTGGCTGTGGTGGTCTTTGTTTTCGTGTGTGAGTGGGGTGGGTGGGTGTTTTGGTTAAGGTTAGCCATACTGATTTGTATGCTGTTGGTGGATTATTGTTATTGTCTTGTTGGGCTGTGTATGTGATAAAGGGGAGCCATACCGGGGTGAAGGCGTCTTCTTCTATCTGTCCCTGTGTCAGTTTCAGTTTATTGGTTAATTTTTCTAGTAAGGCTGTTTCCCATACTATTTGGTACCATTGGTCCATGCTTACTCCTGACAGGTCTCTTCAGTGTCTGGTTATGATGTTTCTGGCTGCTGAAAGTAGGTGGGTTATGAGTTCTTTGTGGTGTAAGTGGGCATTATTGTCTTGGAAGATGTTTAGTAAGGCCGATTATGGGGTGATTTCTTATACTTGCTTGGTTATTTTACATACTTCTCGTATGGTTGTTGTCCAGAATAGTTGGATTTTGGGGCACTCCCACCACATGTGGAGGTGTGTGCCTGTGGAGGTGCACCCTCTCCAGCATTTTGGTGAGGTTCCTGGTTGTATTAGTGCTAGTTTTCTTGGTGTTAGGTACCACCTGTAGGTGAGTTTCAGAGTGAGTTCTTTTCTTTTTGTTGATATGGATTTAAATGTGCCAGGCACATTTTGTGTTCGGAAGAGGACAACAGATAGGAAATACTGGGGGCAGGGGACCCCCTGTACAAAAAGGCATTACTCTGCAGCCCCACTCCGGCAGCAAAGGATGATGTAAGCAAGGTCTCTCTGCCTGCCTGCCTGCCTCTTTGTGTGTGCGTGTATGTGCGTACATCAGGTATGAAGAAATGTTTCTTTTTGTTGAGGGTCACATTCCCTTGAGGGTAATCTGGCAAGGTACCACATGCTAGAAGTGGGTAGATTCAGCATCAGGTAAGGGCAGGGCTAGAGCCAAAAGCAAGTAGGAAGCCCCCTTTCCCATCTCCTTGCCATCACCTTCTCTCCCTCATCTCTTTCTGTCACACCCTTCACTATTATATGCAAGTTTATGCACACTTGACTTCAGTACACACTTTTTGTTGTTGCACACTTTACATGGCTGGAGAACTTCCTTGTAAAATTCAGAGAAGTGCAGATTTTGAAGGGTGGTTGTGTTTTGTTCATGTATGTTTCAGGAGGTGAGAATTAGATGTAACTTTAAAAGAGAACTGAGTCAAATTTCTCCCCCATCCCTAGTCTCCAGTTGCCTCTCCTTCCAAAGGGAACTAATCCAGGATAAGCACTGCCCCCGGAACCGTATAATACAAAAATATAAAAATAACATTTTAACAAAAGCAGCCACAGCAGTCATAAAAAGATTTCTTAACCCATTCCAAATCGGCCCAAATACTCCCCCTGAAAACTCAGTTTTTTGCTACATGCTGAAAAACTAGCAGAGGGATGTCTTTTTTTTTGGGGGGGGGTATATAATGTGACTATTAGATTTAAAGGTAAAGGGACCCCTGACCATTAGGTCCAGTCATGACTGACTCTGGGGTTGCGGCGCTCATCTCGCTTTCTTGGCCAAGGGAGCTAGCGTATAGCTTCTGGGTAATGTGGCCATCATGACAAAGCCACTTCTGGCGAACCAGAGCAGTGCACGGAAACGCCGTTTACCTTCCCGCTGGAGTGGTACCTATTTATCTACTTGCACTTTGACATGCTTTCGAACTGCTAGGTTGGCAGGAGCAGGGACCGAGCAACGGGAGCTCACCCCATAGTGGAGATTCATATTGCCGACCTTCTGATCGACAAGCTCTAGGCTCTGTGATTTAACCCACAGCGTCACCCACGATTCTTAGAGTGCTCCTTTTCTTATGTTGATGCTCCATCATCTAGGTCAGAAACCTGGGGGACCTTTTTCAGATTACAGACTGCATTCCCTTCTGGACAATCTGCTGGGGCCACTTCAGGGCAGGGCCAGATGCAAAAGTGGGCATAGAAATTGATGCTAATTTTACCTTTGTACTGTAGGCTGATTTCCACATAAACACACCTCACCACCCTCTATCCAGGCATGAAAGAGTGGTTGCCAGATTCCAAGAACACAAGTCAGCCAGGCCAAAACATGCGAGGAGGCTGCAGATTAGGATGGGCAAAGTGTGGCCTGGGGAGAGGAGAACATGTATTCACAGGGGCCTGGAGGGCTGTGCTTGGTTCACAGTTCTCAGACTCCTGATCTGGGTTTAAAAGACCTTATTGCACAGGTCCTCACCTGCCATCCAGAGGGTCTGAGCCTCAGTTGTTGGTGGGGGAGAGGGCACCTTGCAGGTTCACATGCAAGAAGGTATTACTGTACAAAGCTTAAAGGCTATGTGCTCTTCTTCTTTTTCTAGTACAGTGGTACCTCTGGTTGCGTACTTAATTCGTTCTGGAGGTCCATTCTTAACCTGAAACTGTTCTTAACCTGAAGCACCACTTTAGCTAATGGGGCCTCCCGCTGCTGCTGTGCCACCACTGCACGATTTATGTTCCCATCCTGAAGCAAAGTTCTTAACCTGAGGTACTATTTCTGGGTTAGCGGAGTCTGTAAACTGAAGTGTATGTAACCAGAAGTGTATGTAACCCGAGCTACCACTCTATTAGGTATCAGTTCAGCTTGTAGCAGCAGCTAGACTGAGATAAGAGATGTCACACCTAGGGGGAAAAGGGTGTTGACCATGGGTAGGTAAACTAAGGTCCAGGGGGCCGGATCTGGCCCAATCACCTTCTCAATCCAGCCCGCAGACGGTCTGGGAATCAGTGTGTTTTTACATGAGTAGAACGTGTCCTTTTATTTAAAATACACCTCTGGGTTATTTGTGGGGACTGCCTGGTGTTTTTACATGAGTAGAATGTGTGCTTTGATTTAAAATGCATCTCTGGGCTATTCATATGAATTCATTCCCCCCCAAAAAAAATATAGTTCCCCCCAAAAGTCTGAGGGACCGTGGACTGGCCCCCTGCTGAAAAAGTTTGCTGACCCCTGTGGTTGAGCATCATCTCATGGGGATGCCTGCCTCCTAAGCTTCCTTTTAGGGCTACAACATTTATAGAATTAATGCGTGTAGTAGGGTTATGGGGAGACCACAGTGTATCCAGTTATACCACTTGAGATGAAATGGGAAGTGCAGTCCAGTCGCATACTCTCCAACATTTCTCCAACGGAAATAGGGACGTCCCATTCAATAATGATAATTTTACTATTTATACCCCACCCATCTAACTGGGTTACCCCAGCCACTTTGGGCAGCTTCCAACATATATAAAAACATAATAGAACATTAAACATTTTTTGAAAAACCTTCCTATACAGGATTGCCTGCAGATGGCTTGGGGTTGGATAACTCCATATTCTCCCACAATTTTCCTTACCTATTTGCACAGCAGTGGAGTGGTTGCGTTCTGGTGGCGGGTAGTTCCAAGGGTGGAACTGAAACAACAGGGGAGTGTTATATGTATAACAACTGTTTGTTTTGCTTCCAGGCTAGCAGCAGCTCGCGGCCGCATTGCTTCTATATCGTAACATACTCCCCCATATGAATCAATGTGCGCTGCGAGCAAAGCGTGATCCAGAGAAGAAAACAAACAGTTGTTATACATATAACACTCCCCTGTTGTTTCAGTTCCACCCTTGGAACTGCCCGCCACTGGTTTCCCCAGTGTACCTCTCTGGTTGTCTGACTTCCAAGGAATGAGTGCATCTGCATTCCCCGGCAGGATACAGGCTAGGTCACGATCGGCGATCCTCCTCAGCATGAGAAGAACACACCACTCTTTCCTGCCCCCCCGGGCAGGGGAAAGAGATAGACAGAAACGTATTTACATGCCTTTATTTCTGTCTTTGCAGCGTTACAGAAAACATGACTGCTCTCTTCAAACTCCAACAGCAGAGAGACAAACTCCTCCAGTACTTCCTGTACAGCTCATATTGCACTGTGAGCTAATTCCGGTGCTTCGCACTGTGAAAAGACCGTCCCTCTGTTTCCCATGGAACAGTCCCAACATTCCCATTATGTTTTGATTCCAGGCTAGCAGCAGCTTGCGGCCGCATTGCTTCTATATCGTAACAGATCTCACCAGAAATCAGTACTGCTGCTGGTGCCACATTTCTGCCAGCAGCAGAGGTGGCAGAGCAGGTGAGATGCACACAAGGGTGCCATCTCAGGAGATTCTGCCACCTGAGGTGGTTACTTCATCCTGGCTCATGGGTGGGCCAGCTGTGAGCCAGCAAACACCAGAGTGGGAAGAGAGTAGAGGTTGGTTGTGACTGGTAGGTCAAACTTGTGATCAGAGGGAATTATTTCATCTGGAAAGTGAATGCCTTATAGTTCTTCCCGTTAAATCAACTTTAGTTTTTTTAATAAAATAAATTATTTAATTTTATTTAAGATTCGACAATAACAATAAATCAACAGTAACTAATACATCAATTCACCACAGTTGACCATCTTTAACAATAGTTAACAAACTACAAAACATCACTTCGAGTTAGTCAACTTTTCATATTTAACTTTATCTCTTTCTTAGCAGATCAGAAAAAAGGAGACTAAGAAAAGAGAGAAGAGAGAAAAAATTAAGAAAGAAAGAAAAGAAAAAAAGAAAAAAGAAGAAGAGGAAAGAGAAGAAAGAAAATAAGAAAGAAAGAATTAAAAAGAAAATCAACTTTAAAAGGACCTAGCACAAAAGCCCCTGAATTTCATTGACTGCAGTTAGGGTGGTTTCATACCAGGGGAAACTTCTCTCTCTTGAGTGCAATTTTCAACAGAATTGCCCACAAAACACTAGGAGCTGGGTTTTTTTACTCACCCCCCAAACTGCGATGGCTGCCCTTGTGGGAAAACCGCTGCAACGATCCTTCTAAAATTTGGCAGGATTCACACTCTCAGGGCAGGCAATTGCGCCTACAAGAATCAATTCTGCCCTGAAATATATAAAAAGTTAGACATTTCCTTTTAAAAAAAGAAAATAATTTTGATGGTACCTTGGAGAAAAGCCTCTCAACCTATGCTTGCAAATTTCATGAGCCTCTTTCTGAAAGGGTAGGGATGGGGAGAGGGTTACAGGCATTAAAAAAAAAAAAATCCCAATAGTGAAGAGGGGAAGAAAAACAAAGCTGACTTGAATGGGGAGCCTATCAAGTGCCCCATATTGACAAGAACTGTTTCTGAAGTACCAAACTGGGGCCTGAACCTTTAAGGCAGTGCCTGTACACTCCTAATTTTTATGCTTTACAGAGTCTCTTGCAATTGCACAACTGTTGTGCACTTTATTTATTTATTTGTGCTGTCTATTTATTTACTGTGTCCTTTTCCCCCCTTAGCCTGAGAGCCTAGGCAGCCCCTTTCCTCAATCCCCAGGGAAAGTCCTCTGTGGCTAATGGCCATGGCAGGGGTCCCATCCATTGCAGTAAAATGTCAACGAAAGTACTTCCAAAGCAGTAATGCACACTGAAGAACGTAGCTTTTCATTATTCTTTGGAGAAAGAGAAGGGAAAAAATTAAAGACAAGTCTGTCAAATCCATGCATTTAAATGCCATTCTTGTCTATTTCCTGGAAGTTTATGTCAGAGTGGAAGTAACAAGGCTTCAGCTTATATGAGCTAATTGAGCCAGTTTGGCATCTGAATACTACTTTTAAGGAATGATGAGGAAATCTGGACAACATCTCTGTGGAGTTCATGCGACTGTGTTATTTCTACATAATTTGTTCATTTCCCCTAGGTAGATGCTCTTGGGCACTTCAAATGTAATTGCATAGAAAGTCAAGCACCACCATGACAAGTTGCAGCAGCAACACACAGACACACCCATAACACAATGAGTCCTCTTGCCTGTACAGCGGTACCTCGGGTTAAGAATTTAATTCATTCTGGAGGTCCGTTCTTAACCTGAAACTGTTCTTAACCTGAAGCACCACTTTAGCTAATGGGGCCTCCCGCTGTCGCCACCGCACAATTTCTGTTCTCATATTGAAGCAAAGTTCTTAACCCAAGGTACTATTTCCGGGTTAACAGAGTCTGTAACCTGAAGCTTCTGTAACCCAAGGTACCACGGTAATGATAATGTTGTCGTCATCATCATCATCATCAACCTCAACAACAACATGTCACAGAGCTACAATTCCCAGCACCTTTAACAAACTACAGTTCTCAGGGTTCAGGGGAGGGGAGAGATATGCTTTAAACGTACAATGTGTAGGCACATTCAAATTTTTTTTTTTTTTTTTTGCATTTTAAAATTTTATTGGTTTCCAACCAGTTATACATTTTTATCCATATCATAACATTCTTATCCATTTTGGACTTCCTTCAACGTTACTGACAATCATTCGTAGTTTTCCCTTTCATACGCATTCCGTTCTTACATATTGCCGTTTTCCCTCCCTTCCTTCATTATTTCTATTCGACAATACTTATTAATTCTTTACAGTGCCTCTTTTAAACCCACCAGCGTTGTATTTACATCACAGTTGTTTTCCAGATACCCCACAAATTTTCCCCAGTCTTGAATAAACTTTTGGTCTTTCGTGTATCTAATTTTCCCTGTTAATTTATCCAATTCTACATATTCTATCAATTTTTCTCTCCACTCTTCCACCGTTGGAATTTCCTCCTGCTTCCATCTCTGTGCTAGCACAATTCTTGCGGCCGTTGCCGCATACTGAAAAAGTTTACGGTCCTCTCTTTCTATATCTTTTCTTACAATACCCAATAGGAAGATTTCTGGTCTTTTAACGAAGGTATATCTCAGCATCTTTTTCATTTCGTTATAAATCTCCTCCCAAAATTTTTTAATTTTTTTTGCATTCCCACCATTGATGGTAAAATGTCCCCTCTGTCTGTCTGCATTTCCAGCATTTATTATCTATCTTGTACATCCTTGCCAGCCTTACTGGCGTCATATACCACCTGTAAAGCATCTTCATCATATTTTCTTTCAAAAGCGTACAGGCCGTAAATTTTATGTTCACCTTCCATAACCTTTCCCAATCCTCCAATTGGATATTGTATCCAAAATCCCTTGCCCACTGGACCATCACTGATTTCACTTCCTCGTCCTTCGTATTCCATTCCAACAGTATTTTATACATTTTCGACAGATTTTTACATTCAATTATTCACTATCTCCTTTTGATACCTAGACTCTTTTTCCTCGTAACCCCTTTCCTTCACCTCCTTTTTGAACATTTCGTTAATCTGAAAATAGTGCAACCAATCATATGTAAAAACTTTGACCTGGTCATATGGTTTTATTTTCCACTTTCCTCCTTCGTTTGTCACCATTTCTTCATATTTTCCCCACTTTCCTCTCATGTTGATTTTCTTTACCCCCATTATCTCTAACGGAGATAACCAGTGAGGAGTTTTGGGTTCTAATATGTTTTTATATCTATCCCAAACCTCTATTAGAGCGCCTCTGAAAACATGGTTGCTAAACCCCTTGTGAACCCTCTTTTTGTCGCACCAGAGGTAGGCGTGCCACCCATGTCTGTTATTAAATCCTTCCAAGTCTAAAAGTTCATTATTCTCTAATTTTACCCACTCTTTTATCCAGCACAAACATGCTGCCTCATAGTACAACCTCATGTCTGGTAGGGAGAAGCCACCTCTTTCTTTTATGTCAGTCAATAGTTTGAATTTAATTCTGGGCTTCTTCCCTTCCCAGACATATCTTGAGATCACCTTTTGCCAGTCTTTGAAATCTTTTGTGCCTTTTATTATGGGTATAGTTTGGAACAAAAATAACAGCTTGGGGAGCACCATCATTTTAATCATTGATATTCGTCCCCAGAAAGATAGTTTCATTCTGGCCCATGTCTCCATATCTTTTTTTATTCTATTCCAAACTGGGGTATAATTGTTTTGGTACAAATCAATGTTCTTTCCGGAAAGCCATATTCCCAGGTACTTAACTTTTCTAACTACCTCAATCCCTGTTCTTTGCTGCAGTAGTTCAATCTTATCTTGGTCTAAATTTTTGACAATCATTTTTGTTTTCCTTTTGTTCAATTTAAATCCTGCTAAATTTCCAAATTTCCCCATCTCTTCCAAACTCTCCTTTATGCTTTCTATCGGCTCTTCCACAGTCAAAACCACATCGTCTGCATAGGCTTTAACCTTGTACTCGTTAGCCCCTAATGTGACCCCTTTAATTTGTCTGTTTTGTCTTATTGCATTTAGTAAGGTTTCCAGAATCACTATAAATAACAGTGGCGAAAGGGGGCATCCCTGTCTTGTTCCCTTAGCTATTTTAATATCTTCAGAAATGACGTTGTTAACTATCAGTCTTGCTTTCTGTTCTGTGTAGATTGCCCTTATACCATTCAGAAATTCCTGTCCCACCTCCATAACCTCCAAGTTTTTCAACATGAAGTCCCAGACTACATTGTCGAACGCTTTCTCCGCGTCTACAAAAATTAAGCTTGCTGGTTTATCGCACCTATCGGAAAGGAATTCAATAATGTTGACTATATTCCTTGTATTATCACTTATTTGTCTTCCTGGCAAAAAACCAGCTTGGTCTTTATGTATGATTTTTGATAGTATCTTTTTTAATCTTTTAGCTAAAACGCCGGCAAAGATCTTATAGTCCGTATTTAATAGGGAGATAGGTCTGTAATTCTTAATCTGTGTTGGGTCCGAATCTTGTTTTGGGATTATTGTAATAAAAGCCTCTTTCCATGTTTCAGGAATGTCCTTTTCTTTTAAGATGTTATTCATTACATCGGTCAGCGGGGCTATCAACTTATCTTTCATTTCTTTATAATAGCTTGATGTAAACCCATCTGGGCCCGGTGCCTTCCCTCTTTTCAATTCTTTTATCACTTCTTCTACCTCTTCTCTACATATTAGGGCATTAAGTTGTTCTTTTTGGTCTGTCGGGATCTTCTTCAACATCTTTTCTTCGAGATATCTTTCTATTTTCTCCTTATTATTCCTTTCATTGTTCCTATATAGTTGTGTATAAAAGTCCACGAACCCTTTCCTAATTTCTTTCGGGTCTGTAATTTCTTCCCCATTTAATTCAATTTTGTTAATTAGTTTTTGTTCTTTCCTTCTTTTTACCTGCCAAGCAAGCCATTTTCCAGATTTATTTGCAAATTCAAAATTTTTTTGTCTTATCATTTTTATATTCCATTCGACCTCCTTATTTATTAGCATTGCAAATTGGGTTTGTAGAGCCTTTATTTCCTGCCTTATCTTCTCATTATTAGGTTTTTTAATCAATTTTTGTTCGTTGTCCGTAATTTGTCTCAAGATCTCTTTTATCTTTTTTTCCTTGTTGTTCCTTTTCCATGCATTTTGTTGGATACATAGACCCCTCATCACTGCTTTGGATGCATCCCATACTACACTCATTTTTGTCCCTTTATCTAAATTATCTTGAAAGTATTCTGACAATTTTTTCTGTATTTTTTCAACAAATTTTTGGTCGTCCCAAAGATTATCATTCAGTCTCCATCTGAAAGTCCGTTCTTCGAATCCTTTTAACTCCATCTTAATCGGGTTGTGGTCTGAGATAACTTTAGCCTGTATTTCAATTTTTTGGATTCTTGGTACTAATTCGTTCGACACCCAAATTTGGTCTATTCTTAACATTGATTGGTTTGGTTCTGAATGGTACGTAAATTGTTTTTCTAACGGATGCCTAAATCTCCAGATTTCAATTAGGTTACAGTTCTTAATCATCATAAAAAAAGTCTTTGGCAACTTCCCTTATTTATTCTTTGTTTCCCTCAATCTATCCATTTCTGTTGATACCACGCCGTTCATATCTCCCATTATTATAATTTTTTTATCCATATATTCAAATAATTTTTCTTCCAATAATCTAAAGAATTCTGTCTTGTTCCCATTTGGGGCGTAGATTCCAACAATTATCAGTTCTTCACCTTGCCATTTAATCTGAGCCGCTATTATTCTTCCTTCCTCATCCTTAAATAGTTGGCGGGACTCAATTTTATTTTGAATATATAAAACCACCCCTCTTTTTTTCTTTTTGTCTGAAGATACAAATTCGTTCCCTAACCAGTTTGGCATCTGAATACTACTTTTAAGGAATGATGAGGAAATCTGGACAACATCTCTGTGGAGTTCATGCGACTGTGTTATTTCTACATAATTTGTTCATTTCCCCTAGGTAGATGCTCTTGGGCACTTCAAATGTAATTGCATAGAAAGTCAAGCACCACCATGACAAGTTGCAGCAGCAACACACAGACACACCCATAACACAATGAGTCCTCTTGCCTGTACAGCGGTACCTCGGGTTAAGAATTTAATTCATTCTGGAGGTCCGTTCTTAACCTGAAACTGTTCTTAACCTGAAGCACCACTTTAGCTAATGGGGCCTCCCGCTGTCGCCACCGCACAATTTCTGTTCTCATATTGAAGCAAAGTTCTTAACCCAAGGTACTATTTCCGGGTTAACAGAGTCTGTAACCTGAAGCTTCTGTAACCCAAGGTACCACGGTAATGATAATGTTGTCGTCATCATCATCATCATCAACCTCAACAACAACATGTCACAGAGCTACAATTCCCAGCACCTTTAACAAACTACAGTTCTCAGGGTTCAGGGGAGGGGAGAGATATGCTTTAAACGTACAATGTGTAGGCACATTCAAATTAATGACCCTAAGTTAGCCGCACCGCTGCCGCGCAATTTCTGTTCTCATACTGAAGAAAAGTTCTTAACTCGAGGTACTATTTCTGGGTTAGCGGACTCTGTAACCTGAAGGGTCTGTAACCTGAAGGGTCTGTAACCCGAGGCACCACTGTATGTATACTACTCATAGTCATGTGGATGTATACAGACTGAAACACATACTTAAAGGTTGATTTACATCACGGGTAGGCACGCGGATGGTCCGGGAATCAGTGTTTTTTTACATGAGTAGAATGTGTGCTTTTATTTAAAATACATCTCTGGGTTATTTCTGGGGCCTGCCTGGTGTTTTTACATAAGTAGAACGTGTGCTTTTATTTAAAATGCATCTCTGGTTTATTTGTGGGGCATAGGAATTCATTCTCCCCCCCCAAAAAAAATATAGTCCAGCCCCCCACAAAGTCTGAGAGACAGTGGACTGGCCCCCTGCTGAAAAAGTTTGCTGCCCCCTGATTTACATGTTAAATGTGCTGTGATTGAATGGTCCCCGAGTCCAGCTAATTGGTCCATTACCTGCTTTGGATGGGGTTACTCTCCCCTTGATGGAGCAGATGCAAGGTCTGAAGATCCATCTCCTGCTCTCCTGCTCCTAGATCCATCTCTTTCTCTAGAGCCCCAAATGGCCTCAGTGGCTAAGGGTTGTCAACACAGCTGTTGCTGTTTCTGGACAAGGGTATGCTGACCACTGTCACCCATGCACTTGTAACCTCTAGACTGGATTACTACAGTATGCTCAGTGTTGTACTACCCTTGAGGCTGACCCAGAAGCTGCAGAAAGTAGCAGGGGCAGAATATTACACTGGCTGCCAATTAGCTCCCAGGCTATGTTCAAGGTTCATCTCCCCTGAGTGAGTGCTTGTGGGCCCTGCTTTTGCCACTTACCATCTGGCTTGGGGCGGGGCCTGAAACCTCACAAGGACTGTGTGCTGCTTGCTGCCTGCTGCCCAGGAGGACTCCCCTGAGTGAGTGCTTGAGGGCCCTGCTTTTGCCACTTACCATCTGGCTTGGGGCGGGGCCTGGGGCCTCACAAGGACTGTGTGCTGCTTGCTGCCTGCTGCCCAGGAGGACTCCCCTGAGTGAGTGCTTGAGGGCCCTGCTCTTGCCACTTATCATCTGGCCTGGGGCGGGGCCTGAAACCTCACAAGGACTGTGTGCTGCTTGCTGCCTGCTGCCCAGGAGGACTCCCCTGAGTGAGTGCTTGAGGGCCCTGCTTTTGCCACTTACCATCTGGCTTGGGGCGGGGCCTGAAACCTCACAAGGACTGTGTGCTGCTTGCTGCCTGCTGCCCAGGAGGACTCCCCTGAGTGAGTGCTTGAGGGCCCTGCTTTTGCCACTTACCATCTGGCTTGGGGCGGGGCCTGGGGCCTCACAAGGACTGTGTGCTGCTTGCTGCCTGCTGCCCAGGAGGACTCCCCTGAGTGAGTGCTTGTGGGCCCTGCTTTTGCCACTTACCATCTGGCTTGGGGCGGGGCCTGAAACCTCACAAGGACTGTGTGCTGCTTGCTGCCTGCTGCCCAGGAGGACTCCCCTGAGTGAGTGCTTGAGGGCCCTGCTCTTGCCACTTACCATCTGGCCTGGGGCGGGGCCTGAAACCTCACAAGGACTGTGTGCTGCTTGCTGCCTGCTGCCCAGGAGGACTCCCCTGAGTGAGTGCTTGAGGGCCCTGCTTTTGCCACTTACCATCTGGCTTGGGGCGGGGCCTGAAACCTCACAAGGACTGTGTGCTGCTTGCTGCCTGCTGCCCAGGAGGACTCCCCTGAGTGAGTGCTTGAGGGCCCTGCTCTTGCCACTTACCATCTGGCCTGGGGCGGGGCCTGGGGCCTCATAAGGACTGTGTGCTGCTTGCTGCCTGCTGCCCAGGAGGACTCCCCTGAGTGAGTGCTGGAGGGCCCTGCTCTTGCCACTTACCATCTGGCCTGGGGCGGGGCCTGAAACCTCACAAGGACTGTGTGCTGCTTGCTGCCTGCTGCCCAGGAGGACTCCCCTGAGTGAGTGCTTGAGGGCCCTGCTTTTGCCACTTACCATCTGGCTTGGGGCGGGGCCTGAAACCTCACAAGGACTGTGTGCTGCTTGCTGCCTGCTGCCCAGGAGGACTCCCCTGAGTGAGTGCTTGAGGGCCCTGCTTTTGCCACTTACCATCTGGCTTGGGGCGGGGCCTGGGGCCTCACAAGGACTGTGTGCTGCTTGCTGCCTGCTGCCCAGGAGGACTCCCCTGAGTGAGTGCTTGTGGGCCCTGCTTTTGCCACTTACCATCTGGCTTGGGGCGGGGCCTGAAACCTCACAAGGACTGTGTGCTGCTTGCTGCCTGCTGCCCAGGAGGACTCCCCTGAGTGAGTGCTTGAGGGCCCTGCTTTTGCCACTTACCATCTGGCTTGGGGCGGGGCCTGGGGCCTCACAAGGACTGTGTGCTGCTTGCTGCCTGCTGCCCAGGAGGACTCCCCTGAGTGAGTGCTTGTGGGCCCTGCTTTTGCCACTTACCATCTGGCTTGGGGCGGGGCCTGAAACCTCACAAGGACTGTGTGCTGCTTGCTGCCTGCTGCCCAGGAGGACTCCCCTGAGTGAGTGCTTGAGGGCCCTGCTCTTGCCACTTACCATCTGGCCTGGGGCGGGGCCTGAAACCTCACAAGGACTGTGTGCTGCTTGCTGCCTGCTGCCCAGGAGGACTCCCCTGAGTGAGTGCTTGAGGGCCCTGCTTTTGCCACTTACCATCTGGCTTGGGGCGGGGCCTGAAACCTCACAAGGACTGTGTGCTGCTTGCTGCCTGCTGCCCAGGAGGACTCCCCTGAGTGAGTGCTTGAGGGCCCTGCTCTTGCCACTTACCATCTGGCCTGGGGCGGGGCCTGGGGCCTCATAAGGACTGTGTGCTGCTTGCTGCCTGCTGCCCAGGAGGACTCCCCTGAGTGAGTGCTGGAGGGCCCTGCTCTTGCCACTTACCATCTGGCCTGGGGCGGGGCCTGAAACCTCACAAGGACTGTGTGCTGCTTGCTGCCTGCTGCCCAGGAGGACTCCCCTGAGTGAGTGCTTGAGGGCCCTGCTCTTGCCACTTACCATCTGGCTTGGGGCGGGGCCTGAAACCTCACAAGGACTGTGTGCTGCTTGCTGCCTGCTGCCCAGGAGGACTCCCCTGAGTGAGTGCTTGAGGGCCCTGCTTTTGCCACTTACCATCTGGCTTGGGGCGGGGCCTGGGGCCTCACAAGGACTGTGTGCTGCTTGCTGCCTGCTGCCCAGGAGGACTCCCCTGAGTGAGTGCTTGTGGGCCCTGCTTTTGCCACTTACCATCTGGCTTGGGGCGGGGCCTGAAACCTCACAAGGACTGTGTGCTGCTTGCTGCCTGCTGCCCAGGAGGACTCCCCTGAGTGAGTGCTTGAGGGCCCTGCTCTTGCCACTTACCATCTGGCCTGGGGCGGGGCCTGAAACCTCACAAGGACTGTGTGCTGCTTGCTGCCTGCTGCCCAGGAGGACTCCCCTGAGTGAGTGCTTGAGGGCCCTGCTTTTGCCACTTACCATCTGGCTTGGGGCGGGGCCTGGGGCCTCACAAGGACTGTGTGCTGCTTGCTGCCTGCTGCCCAGGAGGACTCCCCTGAGTGAGTGCTTGAGGGCCCTGCTCTTGCCACTTACCATCTGGCCTGGGGCGGGGCCTGAAACCTCACAAGGACTGTGTGCTGCTTGCTGCCTGCTGCCCAGGAGGACTCCCCTGAGTGAGTGCTTGAGGGCCCTGCTTTTGCCACTTACCATCTGGCTTGGGGCGGGGCCTGAAACCTCACAAGGACTGTGTGCTGCTTGCTGCCTGCTGCCCAGGAGGACTCCCCTGAGTGAGTGCTTGAGGGCCCTGCTTTTGCCACTTACCATCTGGCTTGGGGCGGGGCCTGAAACCTCACAAGGACTGTGTGCTGCTTGCTGCCTGCTGCCCAGGAGGACTCCCCTGAGTGAGTGCTTGAGGGCCCTGCTTTTGCCACTTACCATCTGGCTTGGGGCGGGGCCTGGGGCCTCACAAGGACTGTGTGCTGCTTGCTGCCTGCTGCCCAGGAGGACTCCCCTGAGTGAGTGCTTGAGGGCCCTGCTCTTGCCACTTACCATCTGGCCTGGGGCGGGGCCTGAAACCTCGCAAGGACTGTGTGCTGCTTGCTGCCTGCTGCCCAGGAGGACTCCCCTGAGTGAGTGCTTGAGGGCCCTGCTTTTGCCACTTACCATCTGGCTTGGGGCGGGGCCTGGGGCCTCACAAGGACTGTGTGCTGCTTGCTGCCTGCTGCCCAGGAGGACTCCCCTGAGTGAGTGCTTGTGGGCCCTGCTCTTGCCACTTACCATCTGGCCTGGGGCGGGGCCTGGGGCCTCATAAGGACTGTGTGCTGCTTGCGGCCTGCTGCCCAGGAAGACTCCCCTGAGTGAGTGCCTGAGGGCCCTGCTCCTCCCTGCCACTTACCACCTGGCCCAGGGCGGGGCCTGACAGGCCTCACTAGGACAGTTGTTACTGCCGGAGAGGCACAGAGTGTTTTTAAAATGTTTTTAAAAATTTTCTTTGGATTTTTTGTATGTGGGGGGTGGGGGTGGGATGGATGTTTGGTTGGGCTTGGGGAATTATTATTTTTTTTATTTTGATGTTTTTGTAATTTTTACATTTTTTTGTTTGTATTGTTTTATTGGTTTTGTTTGTTTGTTTAAGGTGTTATTTTGTTTTTAGGGGGAGGGGTCAGGGCTGCCGGGGAGTGGGCCCCAGCCCACAAAATGGCTGGGGCATGTTCCACAGGGGGGGATGCACTGGGACAACGGATCTCAGTGATCACGGGTAGGAGGAGGAGTTACGCTAAGACCAGACCATGTCATTACAGAGGAGGCAGGTTTAGTCGTTGTCTGAGGACTATCCCTGCCTCCGGGTCTGGTCCTGACCGGATGGATACTAGAATCAGCAAGGGATACCCACATGACCTGAAGGTGCTGCTGTGCAATGCCAGGTCAATGATTCATAAGACCACTGCCATCCATGACTTGATCATGGATGGAGGATTTGACCTGGCATGTGTAACAGAGACTTGGTTGGATGAAGCAGATGGGCCTGTCCTTGCCGCTGCTTGTCCACCAGGTTTCTCTTACGCACAGCAACCCAGGTCACGTGGGCGGGGAGGGGGGGTTGCAGTGATTTTTAGGAAGTCATTAGTTTGCACCAGGCGTCCTATTGGGAAGACCCAGTTTTCTGAGTGCATGTTCTGGAAGTTGGGCAATAGGGGCAGTACAGGATTCCTTTTGGTGTACCGACCTCCCCGCTGCACCAAGGATTCCCTGCCCGAGCTGCTTCAGGTCGTGGCAGATGTTCTCCTGGAGACACCTAGCCTGGTCGTCCTAGGGGATTTTAACATCCATGCCGACACGACCTTACAAGGGGCCGCTCGGGACTTCGTGGAAAGCATGGCCTCCATGGGGCTGTCCCTGAATAAGTCTGGCCCAACTCATAGCCACGGACATGCCTTGGACCTGGTGTTTACCTCTATGGATGTTGGTGATCTGACACTAAGTAAAAGCGAAACGAAAGAAGTGCCATGGTCAGATCACTTCCTGGTGCAACTGGACTTCTCTGCGACCCATCCCCTCTGCAGGGAGGTGGGACCAATTCGGATGGTCCGCCCCCGCCACTTAATGGATCCAAATGGTTTCCAGAGAGTGGTAGGGGATGCTTTATCCCATGTTGATGGCCTTTCAGCTGATTCCCTGGTGGCCCGCTGGAATGTGGAGTTAACCAGGGCTATTGACTGTTTGGCTCCGAAGCGCCCTCTCCGATTGCATGGAGCCCGGACAGCCCCGTGGTTTTCCACGGATCTGAGGGCAATGAAACAATCGTTGAGACGGCTAGAGCGCCGGTGGCGGATAACTCATTGCGAATCTGACCGGACACAGGTTAGAGCTCAACGTCGAGCCTACCAAGTGGCGATAGCGACGGCGAAGAAGAATTTCTTCACCGCCTCTATTGCATCTGCAGAAAACAGCAGCAGGAGACTTTTTCAGGTGGTTCACAATTTAGCGGAACCACCTGCAACATCGGGGCCCAGTATGGGCCACATGTTCTCCTGCAATGATTTTGCAAAGTTTTTTGCAGATAAAATCGCCCAGATTCGGGAAGAAGTAGACTCCACCGTGGGAGCAGGGCCGGGGCGGGAGAGTGCTAGAGCTCTGTCTAGTCAAGTTGAGTGGGATCAATTTCAATCTGTTACCTCCGAGGATGTGGACAGGCTGCTTGGACGAGTGAAACCAACCACCTGTCTCCTGGATCCTTGCTCATCCTGGCTTATAAAAGCTAGCCGGGAAGGACTGGGCGATGGGCTTCGTGGGGTGGTGAATGCTTCCCTCCGTGAGGGAGCCTTCCCAGACCCGCTGAAAGAGGCGGTTATTAAACCGCTTCTTAAAAAACCATCTTTAGATGCGGCCACGATGGCCAACTATCGCCCAGTCTCAAATCTTCCATTCCTGGGCAAGGTGATTGAGCGAGCGGTTGCCGAACAACTCCAGGCACGCCTGGAAGAAGCGGACCATTTGGATCCCTTCCAGTCGGGATTCAGGCCTCATCATGGGACTGAAACTGCCTTGGTCGCACTGGTTGATGATCTCCGGCGGGCTAGGGACAAAGGTGAGAGCTGTTTCCTAGTTCTGCTGGATCTCTCAGCGGCGTTTGATACCATCGACCATAGCATCCTTCTGGACCGTCTTGAGGGGCTGGGAGCTGGGGGCACTGTTATACAGTGGTTCCGCTCCTTCCTCCTGGGCCGTGTTCAGAAAGTGGTGGTGGGGGATGAGTGTTCAGACCCCTGGGCTCTCACTTGTGGGGTGCCTCAGGGTTCTGTCCTCTCCCCCATGCTTTTCAACATCTACATGCGGCCGCTGGGAGAGATCATCAGGAGGTTTGGGCTGGGTGTTCATCAGTATGCGGATGACACCCAGCTCTACCTCTCTTTTAAATCAGAACCAGTGAAGGCGGTGAAGGTCCTGTGTGAGTGTCTGGAGGCGGTTGGAGGATGGATGGCGGCTAACAGATTGAGGTTGAATCCTGACAAGACAGAAGTACTGTTTTTGGGGGACAGGAGGCAGGCAGGTGTGGAGGATTCCCTGGTCTTGAATGGGGTAACTGTGCCCCTGAAGGACCAGGTGCGCAGCCTGGGAGTCATTTTGGACTCACAGCTGTCCATGGAGGCACAGGTCAAATCTGTGTCCAGGGCAGCTGTTTACCAGCTCCATATGGTACGTAGGCTGAGACCCTATCTGCCTGCGGACTGTCTCGCCAGAGTGGTGCATGCTCTGGTTATCTCCCGCTTGGACTACTGCAATGCACTCTACGTGGGGCTACCTTTGAAGGTGACTCGGAAACTACAATTAATCCAGAATGCGGCAGCTAGACTGGTGACTGGGAGCGGCCGCCGAGACCATATAACACCGGTCTTGAAAGACCTGCATTGGCTCCCAGTACGTTTCCGAGCACAATTCAAAGTGTTGGTGCTGACCTTTAAAGCCCTAAACGGCCTCGGTCCAGTATACCTGAAGGAGCGTCTCCACCCCCATCAGTCTGCCCGGACGCTGAGGTCCAGCGCCGAGGGCCTTCTGGCGGTTCCCTCATTGCGAGAAGCAAAGCTACAGGGAACCAGGCAGAGGGCCTTCTCGGTAGTGGCGCCCGCCCTGTGGAACGCCCTTCCAGCAGATGTCAAAGCGATAAACAACTACCTGACATTCAGGAGACATCTTAAGGAAGTTTTTAACGTGTGATATTTTACTGTATTTTTGGTTTTTATGGAAGCCGCCCAGAGTGGCTGGGGAGGCCCAGCCAGATGGGCGGGGTATAAATAATAAATTATTATTATTATTATTATTATTATTATTATTATTATTATTATATATTTTTAAAAAGTTGCTCGCTTTGGATTGGGACGCCTCTTCAGATATTGTAACCAAATTTTGCATAATGGTTCCCGAAACCAAGGAACGGGCTTTCGACTATGTTTAGATACAACTGACATTTTGAATAATGATGGCAGATTTAATCTTTCAAAAGTATGCTAATTTTAACCACTGATTGCAAAACTGCGCTGGTGTTTTGGTTTCTTAGAATTCCTGAACAATTCTGGAATCAAGGCTGCTAATCCCTTCTATACTCTGCTGATCACTGGGCTTTGTGGGAGAGGGCCTCCTGCAGGAGGTGTCTTATCAGGAAGCCCATTCTGTCTGATCTCGGAATTGGGCCGTTAGTGTGGTGCCACCCACCCCTGGGAACCAACTCCAGGCAATTGCCGTCTGTTTTGCTTTTTTGATGCCTGTAAAAGACTTTCCTCTTTCAGCAAGCCTTCTAAGGGCACATTTTTCTCCCGGCCAGTCTCTGTATTAGATCTGAAATTGTTTTTATGCTTGTAATTATTTAAGCCAGGGCTTGTTTGTTTTTAATGCACTTGTTTTACATATGTTTTTACTGTATTGTGAAATTGCTTGGAGGTGCTTCAAAGGAACAGATTCATTAAATTAACAAATAGATACATATCATAATGATGGCACACGTGGAACTTTGCTGCCTGCTTTAGTGGCTAGCATGCAGCACACTGCCACTCTTCTGGAGGTAAATACTTTCAGTGATCCTTTACCCAATTTGTGCAAGTCTGCAGGGAGTTAAGCCTTACCACCAGCCTGACGAAGACCAACATCCTGTGTCAGGACGTCGCCAGCACTCCACACATCAGCAATTAGCAGCACAGGTTTACTCATGGCGCTAGCTGCGGGGATATCCCTAGATTTCACTGCATGTGTTGACCTCTGGAATACGGGCAGCAGAAAGCTTGACTTTGTGCATTATAAGCCAAGGTGGTTCACCAGGTAAGGTGGAACTGCTACATTAGGCAGACGGGTCAATCCTGTTTCCTGGGAGGGAGCGGCAAAGTGGCCAGGAGGTCAGCATGGTAAAAATGCACTGGCAGGGGCTACAGCTTGGCTCTGCCAATGTCCTTGCCCTGTACCAACCTTTCACCACCTCTCCCTTCTCCTTTTCAAAAGCAGCAATGAATCACTGCTGCCAAGCTAGCAGAGCAGCTCCACACTATCAAACAAGCAGTTTCTGGTTATAAAGGTAACATGAAGGAGCTCTTACTCTCCCAGAAGCAAAAACTCATTTGTTATGACAAGATCAAATGTTTAGATGTCACACTTCAGTTGCGAAATCATGGGAGATGAGAAGAAGGATGCAGCTGGACTGTAGGTGGGAAAAGGTTTAGGATGACTCCAACTAAACACAGGTTATACCCTTTTGGAAGGCCTATTATTTGGTTTTGATGGCAGCAGAGAGATCTTGCTTTTCTGCCACTGTGCAGTGCCATCCAGCAGAGCTCCTCTAAGCAGTTAATGGCCTATTAAACCTGACCACAGTTAAGCCTCTAACTGTGGAACCATTGGAGTCCTACTGTGACTCCAATGAAGCAGTCTCTGGATAAAATGGGAACTTATGCTGAGGAGTGGCTCATAAATATATTTAAATGAATGCAAAAACTTGCATCTGCTTCAGCATGCACACCACACTGAATGCAGAACTAATGTAGGGATGCCCTTGCCCTGCATGGATTGAACTTGCTTAGACAATCAGGCACTCATCCCAAAAGCCTACCTGGCTTTTCAAGCATTCCTGTCCCTGCAGGTACAATGACTGCAGTACGTTGTCCATGGGGCTGCCATCAGATGGTTCAGATGGTGGCAACAAAGTTCTTCACAGCATTCACCATAGTGATACTATTTTGGAACAACGGCATTATGACCAGAGGATTGTCACTTGGAGACAACACAGAAGCAGGACTTCTCAGTAATCAAACCCATTCCTTCCACAATATGTGAGACGGAGTCAGCAGTGACTTTTAAACATCTCTTTTAAAACATACATGTTTACTCAGGCTTTCCTGAACGTTATTTCAATTCATCTGCGATATACAGTCATGTTTAGTTTTCATCTGGTTTTTAGGAAATTGCATTTTATTGTTTTTACGTTAACCACTTAAAGATTTTATTATATTAAAATCGTATAAAAATGATATAAATAAAGATCTAAGTTGGATGCCAATTTGTTCCAAATGCATTGTTTGACCCAAGGATGAGAAACCTGTGGCCATCCAGATGTTGATGAGCCCATCATCCATGGCTGGCTGAGGCTGGGAATGGTAATCCAAGAACAGGTAAAGGACAAAGACTCCTTGCGCTTGGTTTAACCTATAAAGCATGATAACATGTGGTTCACCTCCAGATGTTGCACTACAATTTACATAACCCCTGACCATTAGCCATTTTTGAGACCTACATGTTTCCCTTCCCTGCTATAAAACCCTAAATTCTCCTCTCCAGTCAGTGGGTTGTATTCAGTGCTAGTCCTACTCAGAGCAGATTCATCAAAATTAATGGACATGACTAAAACTTTGTTGGCTATATCCCATTGCTTATTGTTCATGGGATGGCTCAAGAAGCATTTATTTTTGAGAAAGGAAGGGCTCTGATCCTGTATGCAAGTCTGAGCACCTCTCAACTCTGTTTAGGAGTTGGGAGGTGGTAAATAACCTGCCTTGCATAGAGTCAATTTAAGAAATCAGTTCAAGAGCGGGGATATACACAGTGGTTTGAAAGGTAGAACAGCTAAGGTCAAGTTATTTCTCAGGAAAGAGAAATACCAAAGTCTGTTTTCATCACTGGTGAAAATACAGTCCTGAGAGCAAGTCTTTGATTTCACACAGCTGACTTACTAGCAGTTAGAGGTCCTTCTTGATTAAAGGTGCCAGATTATTATTTTTAATGACTTCTAACTTTGTGCCTTTAGGGACACGGGTGGTGCTGTGGTCTAAACCACAGAGTCTAGGGCTTGCCGATCAGAAGATCTGCGGTTCGAGTCCCACTGGGGTGAGCTCCCGTTGCTTGGTCCCTGCTCCTGACAACCTAGCAGTTTGAAAGCATGTCAAAGTGCAAGTAGATAAATAGGTACCGCTCTGGTGGGAAGGTAAACAGTGTTTCCATGCACTGCTCTGGTTCGCCAGAAGCAGCTTAGTCATGCAGGGCAAATGACCCAGAAGCTGTATGCCGGCTCCCTCGGCCAGTAAAGTGAGATGAGCTCCACAACCCCAGAGTCGTCCATGACTGGACCTAAAGGTCAGGGGTCCCTTTACCTTTGTGCCTTTAACTGCAACGATCAGCAAACATTAGCAAACGAAGCATTAAATGGCAGTGCGAGGAGCATTAACAGCACTTGCTATTATCTACAGATCACTCTGTTCTCTAACAAGCACATAAGAGCAGGGGTTATAAAAAGTTGGCCACCCTCTCCTATCAAAGCTACTGTGCTTTTGAAACCAGAGCATTCCTTAAGAATGGAATTCCACTTTCTGACTTAAACAAATACATAGTGTTTTCAAAAGCCCTATTCACTCATTCCCCTCTCTTGCAGTTGCATAAGTGGAGAGAGTGTACAAATACTTGTGGGTCCCACTCTGTGCATTCACAGTGACTCAGCCCTCAAGTTTTCCAGGTGAACTTTTGCAGAAGAGCATGTTCTATCGTATTACAGGCTTCCCCCACAATTTAGTCCCACTTTGTGAAGAGCTTTGAATCCTACCAGAAACCTAGCACTGCAAGAATCTGCCTTATGCCAAGTCAGACTGTTGCTCACCTAGCTCAGTATTGTCTACACTGACTTGTGGCTGCTCTCCAGGATTTCAGACTGGGGTCTCTCCCAGCCCTACCTGGAGATGCCAAGGATTGAACCTGGGGTCTCTTACATGCAGGAGGGATGCTCCACCACTGAGGTATGGCCCTCCTTCACATTGTTTACCCATATAACAACTTCTGCATACAAAGCTGTTGCATGACCACTGAGCAGCAACTTTTCCTCAACCTGTTTGATTACAACAGATGACCCACTGCAGATGTTCAGCCCAAATGCATCTGTGTCTCCATTTTTGTGTGAGGGGGGGGTCAGGTGATTTAGGCTAATGCACTTCAGTGAAGCATAATACACTTTCAGTGGTACACCACGAAAAAAAAGCTTGGCGTTAAATACCATCTATAAAACATCTTTAACAAATTTTCCTTATTGCCTCACAAACTGTAACTTCCTTAACTTGGGGTCAAGAGGTGATGAACTGGTCAGCTTTCGACAGTCCTACACCTTACAGAGGTGGCATTCCAACTGCAATTCCCTTCCACCTAAGAGGCTGTGGCAGACCCTGCTATGGTTCATGAGTGAACGAAACTCAGGGTGGTAGAAGCCTGAAAAGATGAGCTAGCTTTTCCCTCAAGTGTGCTGGGCTTGATCTGTAGAAATCATCTGAGTGAGTTGGCCAATGGGAAGCAAATGGAAGCTGGCCAGTCTGGGGAGTAGGGAACTAGGCTGGCTCAGCTTGGAGTACTGAGCTATCATGCACCATCCTTTTCTGGTGCAATCAGAAAGCAAGAGGAAACATTGGCCTAGAAATGGAAACAAGAAGAATTACCGACGAAAGAAGAATGGCAGATGAAGTTAATGGACTATGCAGAATTAGATAAGATGACAGGAAAGATTCGAAACCTGTGGGACCAGAGATTCTCAGAGGACTGGAATAAATATGTGAACTATTTGAAAAGCAATTGTAATCAACAGATTACGCTAGTAGGATTACAAGAAGTTTTGTAAGGAGGAATATATGAACTATTGCAAGGAAGATTATGAAGAGAGCTATTAGTTAAGAAAATTAAAAGTAATAGTGAAATTAAGAAATGTAAATTAAGTGAAAAAGATAGGAAAATTTTCAGATGTGATTGATGGAAGTCAAAAAATTGCATAAGATATGAAATTGTGTTAAATGATTGCTGAAAATGATATGTTTATATATATATATATATGAAAGCAAGAGGAAACAAAACCCTGATAAAGAAAAAAGGAGCATTCAGTAGATGTACCAGTGTATCAAAGCATGATCAAAGTTTCGAAAATTATACATGATATAGAGAAAATGAATAGCACCCCCCCCCCAGCTCTCATAATCCTAGAACTCAGAGCCATTCAATTAAGATGAACGTTGAAAGTTTCAGGACAGGCAAGCCACAATGGTGTTGTTCCACCGATGGAGACAGTGTGCCTCTGAATACTAGTTGATAGGACTCACAGATGGACCAAGTGCTGATGTGCTCATGTCCTGCTTGCAAATTTTCTGCAGGCATCTGGCTGGCCACTGTGAGAACAGGATGATGAAAGACATGGGTCTGATTCAGCAGGGTTTTTCTTACACCCTTAAAGGAGGAAGAGAGTTGTAGACCTGGAGAGCTCTTGCAAATTATGAAGCAGGCATGTTCCTGCACAGTGACTCTCTAAATGTTAGCAACATTTCCAGACAGGATCCAAATCAAATAAGTATTAGTTCCACAGCCTGAAGCAGCCGACTTAGAACAGGAGGGCTGCTCTGATCACTAGGTCACTAGAGGACAGAAACAAGTGGCGGGGGACGTGTGCTGTTGACCCTGAAACCATCCCTTTCTCTAACAAGAAGAATTATCAATACCATTTCATCTGCAGTTTTTTTGTGAGGGATTGTTAAAAACAACAGCCTACCTCTATATTTTCCAACTTGTGTTCCTCCAGAGTCAAACTACATCCTAGGAGTTAGGTAGTAATTAAATGCCTTGGCATTGCATTGAAGTCTAATGTGTTAATAAAAAAGTAATTGTACCTCCATTGTTTCAGCAGGTTTACTTTAATTACATAGCAGTTATATTTCTCTCCGTGCTTATACAATCCCAGCAAGGGCTCCCCTTACCATCTGCTGTGATTTAATTAATATATGTTAAATGTCCTCCTACATTATTAAACCTCATTAGAAACCTTCTTCAGATCTACATCCAGGACTCCCTACATGTATGGTGACTGAATGAAGGGAAACATAGTCCCTTGTGAGATATTTTCAAAGGTGCCTGACTGATTAAAATGAAAGAAAGAGATGCTGCTACCTCAAGTGGTTAGCACAATGAATGTACCAGGAAAAGAGACAGAGAGACAAGAGTTTCTCAGCATTTCTTCCTCCTCTGAATGCATGCATTTTCAAGAATGACAGGGTTTGATTTTCTGTTTTGAAAAAAGAATTTGCAAAGTTGCTGTCACATAAGGTGGAAGATCTCCACACATACCAGTTTTGGCTTGTGGGCTTACACCCTGGCAGAAAGAATGTGTTAGGTTTGGCAGCCCCAGTTCCCACAGCGTTGTAATGCTTAGCATTTTTGTTTGTTCATTTGTTTAGGGGAATTGTGTGTTTTTAAAGATATTTTTACACCATCTTTCACAGCAACCGCCAGGCAGGTGAGTATCAATTATAAAAGACAACTGTCTTTCAAATTTACAACTTGTAAAATTACAGTATGTGAGATGCAGTTGGAATTAAGGCTTAGGGTTAAAATCAAACTAACTCATTGGAAATTAAGCATCAACAAATGCCTGGGAGCATAGATGTATTTTTAATAAGCCTGGAAAGCTATCAATGTTGGTTGTCATCTGAGCTCAGGAGGGAAGTGGTTCCATAGGGAGGGCACCACTATGGGGGGAAAAACCATTCCTCTTATTGCAGCAAACCAGCCAATCTTTAGTGATTGAGTGAGACAATAAGGGAAAATGTGTTTTTTTCAGGCTATCTGGGCCCAGGTTGTCCAGGTCATAAGTTAAAACCAGAAACTTAAACCTGTTCCCATAGCTTACTGACAGTCAATGCAGCTTGTTTTTAAGAGTGGTGTAATATGTGTCCAATAAAGGACCTAGCAGCTGTGTTTGGCACTAGCCACAACTTCCAGACAAACCTTAAGGGCCCACATAAAGTCACTACAGTGGTCAAACCAATATGAGTCACAGTGGCAAAATTATCCCTTTCCAGGAAATCTTTGTGGCAAAATTATCCCTTTCCAGCCCAAGTTGGTTAGGAGTGTTCCTTGCTACCCCAGCTGCCTGGACTCCTAGTGTCAAATGTCTATCCAGTAGCACATGATCTTGAAGGAGGAGTATAGGTAAAGGGACCCCTGATCATTAGGTCCAGTCGCGGACGACTCTGGGGTTGCGGTGCTCATCTCGCTTTACTGGCCGAGGGAGCCAGCGTACAGCTTCTGGGTCATGTGGCCAGTATGACTAAGCCACTTCTTGTGAACCAGAGCAACGCACGGAAATGCCATTTACCTTCCCGCTGGTTGGCAGGAGCAGGGACCTAGCAACGGGAGCTAACCCCATCACGGGGATTCAAACTGCCAACCTTCTGACCGGCAAGCCCTAGGCTCTGTAGTTTAACCCACAGCACCACCCACGTCCCTCTCGAAGGAGGAGTATAGCCCCATCCAGAACCAGGGTAGTATCAAATTGCCAGACTCAAGAGCTGCCCACCCACAGGACTTCCATCTTGTCAGGATTCTGATTCAGTTGATTGGCCTTATTGGCCCTCGTCCAGCCTATCACAGCATCCAAACACCAGTTCAGAACTTGCACTTCCTAACCTGATTCAGACAGAGAAACAGAACTATGTTTGGTCAGTGTAATTCTGTGCAAACTTCCAAATTTCATGAATCTGCCTCTCCTCTCTCTGCAAAAGCAGGAAGCATTTTCTTTCCACTTTGAGGAGTAGAATACTTTTGTGGGAAACATGTTATGGGTGGGATAGTTTGGCCTTTTGGGATGCATAATGGCTCAGTGGTCTGTATATGTAGAAAATGGTTTTAATCTCCCAAGATGGGAAAGGAGATTGGAATTTGACTGTTGATGTTATTTCATAAGTACCATTATGTGTCTTGCTTTCTTTTGCATCTACATAAAGCTTACTCAACCCATGCAATTGTAAGTAAAGATGCTTGTATAGGATTTTGTGCTGTTTATATTTTTAGGGGTCCCGTCCCTTTTTAATTATGTATGTTTTTATGGATTTAATGGCACCATTTCTGATATATAAGACAACATGTTCTGTGAAAATAGTACAGGTTAATCAATCATTTAATACAAATACACTCTTCCCAGCACTCCTTTTATTTCATGTGACCTGACTGTGTAAGGCGGGGAAAGCTAACTGGAAGCACTTCCCAGCCAGCATGGTCAATTGTCAGAGATGGTAGAAGTTGGAGTCCATCAAGTTGTGGGGGGGCCACAGGTTCTCCAACCCTGATTTAAAACAGACATTGGGAACCTGTGGCTCTCCAGATGTTGATGGACTCCAACTTTAATCAGCCCCAGTTAACTTGGTCAGTTGTCATGGATGATGGGAGTTAGGAGCCCACATCTGGGGGGGGGGGCTCCGTGTTGGCTCCACTTGCTAGAAGGGCTACTCTGAACTACCAAACCCACAAGTGAGGGCAGCTCAGAAATAGATTCCACTGCTTTTGAGGGAGAAGAGAAATAATAATAATAATAATAATAATAATAATAATAATAATAATAATAATAATAATAATTTATTTCTAGCTTGCCCATCTGGCTGGGTTTCCCCAGCCACTCTGGGCGGCTTCCAACAAAAGATTGAAAATACATTAAAACATCAGTCATTAAAAACCTCCCTAAACAGGGAACAGGAGAGACCTGTTCTAGCCCAGCCCAAACCTCACCTCCTCTCCTTTCTGGCCCAAGGTCTGTAATGCTTGTGTAGTGTTAGAATTATCCACACTGCTCTTGGAGAACTGCAACAAAAAATTCAGAGGAAGATGAGGTGGAATCATCACCCACCATCCCGTTGCCTTTTGCTCCTCGGTCCCTTGTAGGCTTGTGGACTGTTACTGGATTATCTGTAGCACGCCTGCTTTTCTATGCTTTTTCACACACTCCTCCTACTTGGAGTTATTGTTCCAAGCTCTTTGCTTCTGCTTTCTGCTAAATCTTAAGGACTGCAGGGAGGACCTGAAAGAAACGGTTGCAGCACGATGCATCAAGATTCCAGCCACCCCATCCAATTCTGCCTCTGCCCTGATTTTCTATCAATATTTTGTCTGCATTCCATGGCTATGCTCAGTCCACACTGGATTGTTTTTCTTCTTTACTCCCCCCCTTCCCCCCTAAAGACAACACTTTATGCTGGGTGATTGCTTCCCCCCCCCAATAAAGTTTGTAATAAAAAAATTAAAAAGACACTTTGCACTTCCGCAAACTTGGGGTTTCTCCAGACCTGCTTATACACTCCCTCAGAATGTGCTGTTTTGGCTAAATAAGTAGCAGCACTCCCAGTCTGATCATAAGAAATAGAGGGAGTGATGGTTCAACCTATCACCTGAATCCATTTACGGCTATGGCATGCCTCTTTGGTGTTGATGAACCGATATGACAGCTTTGACTCATCGCTTGGCAATGCCAGTAGCTCTGATCATATTCAAGCTAATTTTGCCTGAGTCTACCTTGAGAGCTATGGAAGAGGGGTGTGGATGTGTGTGTGTGTGTGTGTGTGTGCACGTGTGTGTGTGTGTGTGTGCTCAGGTAGCTTAAATAAAAGTAGACTCTTAGTTGTTAGAGGATATGATGGATAGAGTTGATCATCAACACCTTGAGCTTGATTGGGTAATCATAACCTTCAGGGGCACCAGTCTTCGAACTGTAATGGACACGAGCAATATTCAGAGGATAGCAGTTCCTCTCACCTATCATTCAATCCAATGCTGAATTGCCTTTTTGTGTGTGTGTTTTTCTGATGAGTCTGCTGTGTAGCCTGAGCATTGTAAGACTAGGAAGGTCATTATTATGCCTTCTCCAGCACTGAAAAAGGAGATATATTAAGCCAGCAGTGACTTGACAAGAACTGTGATTGTGAAGTGGAGAACTCTTCCCAACTCTCCAGCTAAAGTTAATGAAAAATAAAGGATGATTCACAGCAGACTTTGCCTGGGTTTCCCTTTAATCTCCTTTATTCTCCAGTTACTCTTTTCCATTTGCATCTGGTAAAAGCTGTCTTGTGCATCCAAAAAGAACTCTCTGAAGTTCCATTCTGTATGTTTTCCCATTAGCAAAAGAGCATATTTATCAGATCTGGTCTACTTTTTAAAAAAAAGTGCCTCTTCCCACAGTCAGCTAAGAATTTCTATCAGTGAACAATGGGGAAGGACAGTAGCTCTGTAGCAGAACAGTTGCTTTGCATGCAGAAGTCCCAGGTTGAATCCCCATCATCTGCAGGGAGGACTGGAAATATCTGAATCCTGGAAAGCTGCTGTCAGTCAGTGTAGAAAGTACTGGGCTGGATGGACCAGTGGTCTGACTCAATGAATGGTGGTATCCTAAGGGACGTGGGTGGTACTGTGGGTTAAACCACAGAGCCTAGGGCTTGCCCATCAGAAGGTTGGCGGTTCGAATCCCACTGACGGGGTGAGCTCCCGTTGCTCGGTCCCTGCTCCTGCCAACCTAGCAGTTCGAAAGCACGTCAAGTGCAAGTCGATAAATAGGTACCGCTCCGGCGGGAAGGTAAACGGCGTTTTCGTGCACTGCTGTGGTTCGCCAGAAGCGGCTTAGTCATGCTGGCCACATGACCTGGAAACTGTACGCCAGCTCCCTCGGCCAATAAAGCGAGATGAGCGCCGCAACCCCAGAGTCAGTCACGACTGGACCTAATGGTCAGGGGTCCCTTTACCTTCACCTATCTTCCTAACAAGACCAAGGTGGAAATGCTTCACAACCCCCATGAGTCCGAATTTTATTGGTATGATGACCCATCAATTTGTTGTCACATGAATTTTGGATGTTAGGTCTTTGCTGGGGCTCACTTAGGATTTGCTTTTCCTCTGAAGGCTGTTCAGCTCTCCTTCTTTTCATGAAGCAGCCCAGAAAAGTAGCTCCCGTGTTGCCAAGGCAAATGTAAAATCCAATCCAGGCAGAATTGACAGGCAGTTCCTTGCAAATCCAAACAGGTATAATTACACGACAATAGCTCTCAGTCACTTTACACATAATAATCGAAGCTGAGCTGTTGACGAACTTCAAGCTGTATAGCGTTTCCCCTGAAGAGTTTCCCTTATAATGCGCAGAGACTCTCCTCGGGTTGTAAAATTGCACATTAATGCAGCGAAAGCACCAGTTCTTTGGTACTGCTTAATTCATGGCTTTTGTTGATGTTCCCACAAATGTTATGTGAAAATTGCCGTCATAAATCGCAAACGAGTAACCACTAATGCAATCAGTGAGGATGTTTGAATGTTTGCTAGACTGAGACGTATGGCTATGATCCAGAATATCATGAATTTATGAATAAGTCCCAATGGTTTTCAAAAGTAATGCATTGATGTCTATGTAGGAGCCAAGCTGACAGGAGGCAACCCGACTGATGATACAAGCTGAGGTCTAAACATAGAGGAGGTTGGCGGGAGTAGTTCACCATCTGGCAATGCTGATTGGCTGTGTTTTTGTGCATGCCTCTGATTCGCCTGGTCTGTGCAGTCTGCCGTGTCATGCATTTGTTTTCAGCTGACTGCATCCGTAAAATGCATGAATCAGTGTACATTGTCTACCATGCTGGGAAATGGTAACGGCTTGCAGAGGAGCAAATGTCCCTGCTTTAACTTATTGCATTCTATAAAGGAGGAGCTGTAGATCGGTGATAAAGAGCAGAATGCAATTCCAGGGAAATGTGGTCTGATTCAGAGCTGTGATTCTTAGATGTCTGCATCATCTTCTTTTCAAACCAACTCTTAGCTTTGCTTCTTTCAGAAAATGTTTTAAATTACTGCAGCCCCCACCCTAGTTAGTTCTCATACTGCAAATGTAATTGCCAATAGATGACCACCCCAAAAAACTTATGTAGAACTACAATCTCCAGCCAAGGACTCTTTCTTCTCTGATCCAATGGGAAGCGAGTAAACTGAGGTCAGCACTTCTAACTTCCTGACTCACTCAGATCTCTGTCTTAAATGCATATTAAAATGAGGGGGAGAATATTATTACACTGCTTTGCATTCCCATAACTTTAATCTAAAATGCGGGGGGTTTTTTTGTTTTGGTTTTTTTTGCTTTGCTCGGCTCTAAGTTCTAATTAGTTTGCAATGCACATTTTAAGTTAATTAATGGCATGTCTTAATTATGTTGATCAAGTTAACATGTAAATTACAGTGCGGTGCTGAAACAGAAATGTAGCAGATGCTTAAGGCTACCGTTATGGATCACATGTGAAGCTTAGACCCTAAAGAGAAAAGGTGTGTGGTGTGTGTGTGGTGTGTGTGTGTGTGTGTGTGTGTGTGTGTCTTGGACTAGCCCACAATTGAGCCTCCCTTAGGCACTCTCTTTCAGGAGTCATTTCTGCTTCTCAAACTCCTGCTGCAGTCCCTAATCAGTATCCCAATTTAAGAATGTAGGAAGTTGCCTTAAAATGAGTCAGACCATTTGTCCAGTGCGGCTGGCAGTAGCTCAGTCTAAAGGGCTTCAAGCAGAGGACTCTCCCAGAGACTGAACCTGGGACTCTCTGCATGCAAAGTAGATGCTCCACACCTGAACTATTATCCTCCTGTTTGCATCCTGATAGGCAAATAAAAAGGTCATGGTAGAGCTGAGCCACTTTCATTTAGACCTTAACTTAAAACTGGCAGAGGGGGATGACTATGGGGCAGGAGCTAACTTAACTGGATAACTACAGTCATACCTCGGGTTACAGATGCTTCAGGTTGCGTTTTTTTGGGTTATGGACCACCAAAACCCGGAAGTACTGGAATGGGTTACTTCCGGGTTTCGGTGGCCGCGCATGCACAGAAGCGCTAAATCACGCTTTGCGCATGCACAGAAGAACTGAATTGCAACCCGCGCGTGCACAGACGCAGGTTGCGAATGCTGCGGGTTGCGAACGTGCCTCCCACACAGATCACATTCGCAACCTGAGAGCATCCACTGTGGGTGACCTGTCCTTCTCTAAGGAATTAGGCCATGGCTCCCTAGCCTGCCCTGATTCCCAGTCCACACCCTGAAGGTGAAAAGGGAGGCCTTGCCTCATCTAGGGTTGCCATACGTTTGGATATTCCCGGGTTTCAAACAACATGTAACTGCAAAATTAGCCGAAATATGGCAACCCTACTCATCACTGCGCCCCCCCCCCGGACCACAGTGTTGTCTAAGGTTATTAACAGAGAACACCTTAAGGTTTATGTACAGAAGTTGCAATTGGGTTGAACCACAGGTACTACAGGTTACACAGAAAGGGGGAGGATGTTAGGATATTTCCGTTCCACCTTAAAAGGGAGCAGGCTTTGTGAGTCAGAGTCTGCACATGTCCTGTTCACAGGATGTTTATGTTTGCTATTGCTTTCGTTTTCTCTCTCTTTCGGAGGCACTGACACAGACAGTCATGTCTTTCTCTGTTCTGATCAACACTGAATAAAGCTTGTAAATAATGCTCTCCTGCGTGTGACTTCTGCTGTACTTTATCTGCTGATAGAGTGTGCATGAGCTCTAGAATGTGGCAAGATAACTTCTAGAAACTCATGTCACTAATCGATGATACTGCGTGCCTACCAGAGATCGATGGATCGTCCGGTACACGGCTTGGGGCCATGATGGACTTTATCTCCCTGACAGTATCCCAACACACAGAACCAGAGGTGGATGAGGAAGTTTGGGCTTAAAGGAGGCCCCTATCCCACCCCCTGAACTGGAGACTTTGAGAAGTGACCCTGGGGGCCGATCCATTGCCTGAAAGTTGCCTAAAAGGTACCAGCAGGCTAAACCAAACTGTTTCTTTTGCCACACCTAAACTGCCCAAGGTGGCCAAATCAGGAAGATTAATCCATTTAAACAACACGGCAGACCATGTAGCATTCGGTTCTGTTATTCAGTGTAAAGTATAAAAACAACAACAGCAACAACAACCAACCTGTGATCCAAAATGCAATTGGGGAAAAATTCCTACATGGCCTCCTGAAGCTCACTGGGAGACTGGGAGAGAGCTGTTGCAAACTAAGAGGCTGGAGGGAAGGCAAATTGCCTCTTAAATAGGGATTAAGCCCTCCCTCCCTCCTCACACCACGTTAGGAACGTGCCAAGGATTTTCTCATGCTGCCTCTCTTGCCCCAACAGTGCACAAAGGAGACCAGTTGTCTCAGCACCATCTAGGTAGGCTGTTTGGCTGAGCATTCTAACAGAGATATGGGAAGATGGCTTATACCAGTTCAGACCACTGATCCATCTAGTTCACCATTGTCCCTGACTAGCAGTAGCTCTCTAGGGTCTCAGACAGGCTTCTTTACCAACCCTACCTAGGGATGCTGGAGATTGATCCTGGGACCTTTTGCATGGAAAGGAGATGTTCCACCACTGAACTATGGCCCCTGGTTCATGTTGCCAATTTATTTTAACCTGTTCCTTTATTTCCACAACTAGTTGTCTCTACATGCTCCCCTACTGCTTTGTAAGTGATGCAGAACACCTGATTTGGTATCTTCAGTTCCTCAGATTGAATATCTCCATGTCTGTGTTAATGAAAATGTAGATTTTTCAGGCTCTTGTATTTTTTTTTATAAAATTTTTATTGGTTTTACAAAAGTTTTTTATAACAAACAAACATATAAAAAGACAAACAAACAAGCATAATTTCATAATATCTTTTCATAAACCTCTTTTCTCAGACTCCCCCATACCTCCCCTTTCTGCATCCCCATGTCCATAGTTTTATAACAACTTATAGGTGTTTTTCCCCCCCGACCTAATTCATCTTAATCCTTTCTTTAATCTAATCTTATATCACTGTAACCCTTTCTTTCTGAAAACCTCGACATTCTAGCATTCATCAAGTTTGTAGTAGTCCTTGAGATAAATTTTGAATTTCTTCCATTCTTCTTCCGCAGTCTCCTTTCCCTGATCACGAATTCTGCTAGTCATCTCGGCCAATGTCATATAGTCAATCACTTTCATCTGCCACTCTTCCAAGGTGGGTAGATCTTGTGTCTTCCAATACTTTGCGATCAGTATTCTTGCTGCTGTTGTTGCATACATAAAAAAAGTTCTATCCTTCTTTGGCACCAATTGGCCGACAATGCCCAAGAGAAAGGCCTCTGGTTTCTTAAGAAAAGTATATTTAAATACCTTTTTCATTTCATTATATATCATTTCCCAGAAAGCCTTAATCTTCGGGCATGTCTACCAAAGATGGTAAAAAGTACCTTCAGTTTCTTTACATTTCCAGCATTTGTTATCAGGCAAATGGTAAATTTTTGCTAGCTTGACTGGGGTCATGTACCACCTATAAATCATTTTCATAATATTTTCCTTTAAGGCATTACATGCCGTAAATTTAATACCGGTGTTCCACAACCTTTCCCAGTCAGCAAACATAATATTATGACCAATGTCCTGTGCCCACTTAATCATAGCTGATTTAACTGTTTCATCTTGTGTATTCCATTTCAGCAGCAAATTATACATTTTTGACAAATTCTTAGTATTGGGTTCTAACAATTCAGTCTCTAATTTTGATTTTTCCACCTGGAAACCAATTTTCCTGTCTTGTTTGTAAACCTCCATTATTTGATAATAATGGAGCCAATCTCGTACTTTAGGTTTCAATTTCTCATGGCTCTGTAGTTTCAATTTGTCTCTGTCCTGTTCCAAAATCTCCCAATACTTTGGCCATCCGGCCTCCATATTGAGTTTCTTCAATGCCTTAACCTCCAAGGGTGACACCCATCTAGGGGTTTTGTTTTCCAACAGATCTTTATATCTTATCCAGACATTAAACAACGCTTTTCTGACAATGTGATTTTTAAAGGCCGTATGCACTTTGATTTTGTCATACCATAAATATGCATGCCAACCAAATGTATTATTAAAACCTTCTAAATCCAAGATATCTGTATTCTCGAGGAGCATCCACTCTTTCAGCCAGCAGAAAGCCGCTGCTTCATAATACAATTTTAAGTCCGGCAGGGCAAATCCCCCTCTTTCTTTTGCATCTGTAAGTATTTTAAGTTTTATTCTGGGCTTTTTGCCCTGCCAGACAAATTTCGAAATGTCTTTCTGCCACCTCTTGAAACAGTCCATCTTGTCAATAATCTGTAAGGTTTGAAACAAAAATAACATTCTAGGCAATACATTCATCTTAATGACTGCAATTCGGCCTAACATTGACAATTTCAGATTTGACCATATTTCTAAGTCTTTCTTAATTTCTGACCAGCATTTTTCATAGTTGTCCTTATACAGATTCAGATTTTTAGATGTCAAATACACCCCTAGATATTTCACCTTCTTAACCACCATCAGACCTGTCTCTTCTTGAAACTTCTCCTTCTCCATATCTGTTAAGTTTTTCCCTAAGACTTTAGTTTTTTGTTTATTCAATTTAAATCCAGCTACCTGGCCAAATTGTTGAATTATTTCTAACACCCTTTTCGTACTAGTGTTTGGCTCTTGCAAAGTCAATACAAGGTCATCTGCGAATGCCCTTAACTTGTAGTGTTTAGTTCCGACCTGTACACCTTTAACTTGCTGGTCCTCTCTAATCATATTTAGCAACACCTCCAGAACCGAAATAAAAAGCAATGGGGAAATTGGGCACCCCTGTCGTGTTCCTTTTTCTATCTTAAGTTCCTCAGTTATCACATTATTTACAATCAGCTTAGCTTTTTGTTCAGAATATATCGCCCCCATACCATTCTCAAATCCTTGGCCTACCCCCATCCCATGAAGATTCTTTTTCATAAAACTCCAAGAAATATTGTCAAAGGCTTTCTCCGCGTCCACAAATATCAAAACTGCTTTGGTGTTTATATTCACCTCTAACTTTTCCAAAATATCTATTATATTCCTGACATTGTCTGATAGGTGTCTTTTTGGGAGAAAGCCTGCTTGGTCCTTGTGAATCTTCTCCATCAACACTTTTTTAAGTCTTTTTGCCAAAATGTCTGCAAAAATTTTGTAATCCACATTGAGTAATGATATTGGGCAGTAGTTCTTCAGTTGAGTCTTTTCAGTCTCTGTCTTTGGTATGAGTGAAATATACGCTTCTTTCCACGAATCGGGTGCCTTTTTTCCCTCTAAGATCTCGTTGCAAACTTCCTTTAACGGTTGAATCAGCCACTCCTTCAAAGATTTATAATATCTGGAAGTCAGTCCATCTGGTCCTGGAGACTTGCCCAATTGCATGTTCTGAATGGCGCCCTCTATCTCTTGTTCTGTTATTCTCTGGTTCAATTCCACCTTGCTTTGATGAGAGATTTTTTGTAATCCGTATTTGTTAAGGAATTTGTCTATATGTTCTTCATTTTGTGGCCCTTGAGAATAAAGTTTTTTGAAGTAACTCAAAAAGCAATTTCTAATCTCATTAGGTTTAGATATGTTCTTTCCATCCACTTCTAGGCTTGTAACTGTATTTAGTTTCTGCCTTTTCTTCAGTTGCCATGCCAGAAACTTGCCACATTTATCTGCTGATTCAAATGTCTTTTGTTTCATTTGCTTTATCTTCCATTCTATCTCTTGGTTCATCAATTCCATATATTGTGTTTGATATAACTTAATCTCTCTCAAAATCTCCTGGGACTTTGGCTTTGCTCTTAATTTTTTCTCTCCTTCTTTTATCTTTTCCAAGATCTTTTCCTTTTTCTCATTCTGTTTTCTCTTCTTTATTGAGTTTTGTTGAATCAAAAAACCTCGCATCACAGCTTTACTTGCGTCCCAGATCACTCTCTTTTCCCTTTAGGTTTATTTCAAAATAGTCCTTTAAAGTTTTTTGGGCCTTCATGTGGATCTCCTTATCTCGAAACAGGGCATCATTCATCCTCCATCTAAACTGACCAGTTGTTGTAAGTTTCATTTCCATCTTCACGGCGTTATGGTCGGAACATGTTTTTGGGCAGATTTCTACCTTCTTAATCTTTGGAGCCATTCCACTAGTAATCCAAATTTGATCAATTCTGGTCCAGGTCATCATTGCTTGGGAGAAAAAGGTTCCCTCTCTCTCAAGGGGGTTCCTTGTTCTCCATATGTCTATTAAGTCCATGTTTTCCGTCATTTCAAAAAAGGTCTTCGGAAGTCTCCCTTCCTTGGTAACTGTCAATCTTTGTGCTTTGTCCATATTTGTAGAGACTACACCATTCATGTCTCCCATAATTATCATATTGTAATCCAGATAGTCCATCAAAGTTTCATGGAGTTTCTTGAAAAATTCTGCCTTGCCTTCGTTTGGTGCATAAATCCCAACTATCAGAAATTTTTCTCCTTGTACTTGTATCTCAACTGCCAGATATCTTCCTTGTTCATCTTTAAAGATCATTTTTGGGGCCCACTTCTCTTTTACATAAATCACAACTCCTCGTTTTTTAACTTTATCTGACGAGATAAATTCTTGTCCCAGTCTTTTGTTTATAAGTAATCTCCTGTGGGCTCTGGCTATATGAGTTTCTTGTAAACATATCAAATCCAATTGTTCTCTGTTCAAAATATGAAAAACTTGTCGTCTCCTCAAAGGCATGTTGAGCCCATTACAATTCCAACTAAGGAATTGCAGGGCCATCTTGTTATTTTTGCGACACTCCTCCAACAGCTCCAAGTTGTTGCTCTTCCTCTGATGGTGGTAGGTTATGTCCAAACGATAAGTTCAAGATGTCTATTGCTCTCCTCTGTTCTGCAATTGGGTTCGTAGTTCCCTTCTCCAAGTCCTCTCGGTTTCTTTCCAGAAATCTCTCTTTGTCTTGTATCGTCTTTATTTTCACCTTTTTTCCCTTGTAGTCAAATGACAGTCCCTGTGGAAATTCCCACCTGAAGCAGATAGTGTTCTTCTTTAGGAGGTAAACCAAATCTTTATAAAAAGCTCTCAGATCCAAGATATGTTTAGGAATATCTTTGAAAATCTGTACAGATGAGTTTTCAATTTGCAAGGCCTTTTCAAAATGTAGTTTTAAGATTTTGTCTCTTTCTTCCTTGGATCTAAGAGTAATTAAACAGTCCCTCGGAGTCTTTCTGTTCTGTCTTTTACCCAATCTGAACGCTGTTGTAATTTTAATTTCGTCCTCTTCCAACTCCCAATGGTCAGTAAACTCTTGTGTTAAGTATTCCACGAGATTGTCTCCTTCGTTCTCTGGAATTAGTCTTAGTTTCAAATTTCTCTCTTTTCTCTGTAATTCCCACAGAGCCAGAGTTGCGTCATGTTCGTGTACCTTTTTGGCGATCGGTTCCAAATTCTCTTGAGTCTCTCCAGCAATTGTTCTAGCTTCTTCTGCGATTTTACGTGTTGCAGAATTTTCTTGCGCAAGCCTATTTATAGATTCTGTATTCAAGTCCAATCTTGCTGTTAGTTCTGTCAATTTCTGTGAGTTTTCTGTCAATTTCTTCGAATTTTCTGCAGTTTGCTTCGTTAGGTTCTCCAAAGACTGGTTTATCTTAAGCAAGGCTTGTGACACTGCATCCATGGAGGCGGCTGTCCCTTTTTCTTGTCCTGTTGTTCCTGTAGGAGTTATACCTGTGATCGAGCCTCTCTTCTTTTGTTGCTGTTGCTGTTGTTGTTGTTGTCTTGTCTTGGCTCTCGTACTTATCTCCTCTACTGGACCACTCATATCCCAAGGTCGTTTCCCACGGGAACCGTCTCCTGGAGGAAAATCCCACCGTCCCAGGCTGTAGCAACTTTTAGTTTACCCTCTAGAGGGAGAAAATCGAAATGTCCACGTACGAAGACAAAGAATATTTAAAAACAAGTATATCAGGAGGCTTCTAAATGTATATTGCAACACTTTTCCAATAGATACAGTCTCAGCCTTCTCTAATATATTGTAACAGCAAGGTCCAAAAACTTTGTAACAAACAAAACTTCCACTATGTAACTTTCACAGGAGTTTAAAGTCAGTTCAGTGTTCTCTTGTCTTATAAGCAGTCCGTTTCAGGTTGGGGACTGCAGAAGATTTTCCTTTTTCTTTTAAATTAGTCATGCAGCTCATAAAGTCCCCTTTTCCTCCCCTCTGCCCTGCAAGCTAGGGGGGATATCCAAAGTCCAAATGTCAGTTTTAAACAGTCAAAAACAGTGTCTCTTGCGGATGCAGTTTTTAAATTTTGTTGCTTTAGTTATCATGCAGTCGGGGGAAGGCAGACTTCCTTAATTTTCACCTTCCCCGTTTTCAGCCTAATTTCAGGTATCTTTTGTATCAAATAGAGGTTCAGTCTTACTCACGGGTTTTTTCAATCCAAAATTTACAGGAAGGAATCGGCGCTCTCCACTAATGGCGACGCGGCTTCACCCTGCGGGCTGGGTAGCGATTCTCAGCACCGCGCTCCCCCGTTGTCGTTCCGTAGCCTTTAAAAAGGCTCCTTCTGCTGTAAAGAGGGGCGCTTTTGGTGCCCACCGAATCTCCTTGTTCACGGGCTTCCGCACCCGTGATTTTAGGGGTCCCCCGCTTGCCGTAGCAGGTCAGACCCGAACTCGCAGAGCCGTCCTCCTCCGGAGCTCGGAAAGAGGACCGCCATTAGCGCTGGCGCCGACCGGAAGTTTTTCAGGCTTTTGTAGGTCTTCGTTTATGTGTGTGCACGTACGTATGCATGTGTGTGTGGGAGAGAGAGCACATATATGATACCTGTATCACATCACAGGCTCTCTCCTTCAAAGCATCACATCATTGCAGTGAACACTTTAACAAAATCTTGATTCAATTATCTAATAGTAAGGTGGAGAGGAGGATTAGCAGCTGATTAAAATGCTTACAGAAAATAGATATGATTAAGTGGAATAATCCTCAAGAAACCAATGGCTGCATTAGATAAATTCTGTCATGCAGATTATGCTCCTTTTAGCAGGAAAAGTTTCTGTATTTATTTTTATTGTCAAAACTCTAGGACTTTACTGGTGTACCTAAATCTGATTTGGCTGCTTCTTCTGCTCCAGACCTATAAGATAGGGGCAAAGCACCAAACAGCTGTCCGGCAATGTTTTCTTTTGCTGCTGTTTAACGAGAGAAGCAGGCATTTCAGGGCTTATGCAGCTGTGTTTATGATGCAGAACTTTCCAGGAGGTGTTTTATTAATTAATCTTATTTATCGAACCACTGAGCTGCTGCCCTACAGGTCATTCTCTTCGCATTTTAATGAGCGGCTTGTGATGTGAACGTTTTCTCCTCGCTGTCTAAATATTCCCCCCTCCCATTGGCGCAAGGGGCAGCACTGGTGTCTTGACCATAGCTTGGTGGTAAAGCACGTGTCTTGCATGGGAAATGTTCCAGGTTCAATTCCTGGCATCTCCATAATTTAATTTAATTTTTATTTTTTTCAATTAAAGATAGCAGGTGATATGAATGACCTCTGCCATGGACCCTGCAGAGATGTTGTTAGGCAGAGTAGATATTTCTAAATGGTCCAAGGATCTGATCTGGTATAAGACAGCCTCTTAACATTAATTAGAGAAGTTTTGTTGAAGTGCAAAACTAGATGATAACCTCAGTGTGTTTGGATTGCTTTTTAATGTTGTTCTCCTCCCTGCACTACTGCAAAGTGCTGTGATGGCAGCAAATTACTTTTAAAAGTTGCTTTAAAGTTTTGTGATAGGGATTGTCAGTATGGTGCCAGTGGGTACACAGCTAGCCTCAGAAGCCTTTCCTGGCACCCACAGAGTCTCCTTCCACCCTGATATTAGGCAGGAAAGAAGTATTCTAGAATAGGGTCCCACCTGCACGATGAAGTATTATACCACTTTAAGCAGTTATGGCTTCTCCCAAAAGAATCCTGAAACCTATAGTGGCCTGGTGGTTTCTCCAAACAGTCAGTATTTTTCAGTTGGGATCCAAGAGCGTATGAGAACTTGTGCAATTAAAGTGGGTTAAAGCACTCTGTTACCTCCATTTAACAAATCCACTTAAGAAAAAGGAATATACCTGAAGTATACCTGAAGGAGCGTCTCCACCCCCATTGTTCATCCCGGACACTGAGGTCCAGCACCGAGGGCCTTCTGGTGGTTTCCTCACTGCAAAAAGTGAAGTTGCAGGGAACCAGGCAGAGGGCCTTCTCGGTAGTAGCACCCACCCTGTGGAACGCCCTCCCATCAGCCAGTGTGGTGTAGTGGTTAAGAGTAATCTGATGAACCGGGTTCGTGTCTCCGCTCCTCCACATGCAGCTGCTGGGTGACCTTGGGCTAGTCACACTTCTTTGAAGTCTCTCAGCCTCACTCACCTCAAAGAGTGTTTATTGTGGGGGACGAAGGGAAAGGAGATTATTAGCCGCTTTGAGACTCCTTAGGGTAGTGATAACGCAGGATATAAAATCCAAACTCTTCTTCTTCCCATCAGATGTCAAGGAGATAAACAACTACAGTATCTGACTTTTAGAAGACAACTGAAGGAAGCCCTGTTTAATATTTGATGAGTTATTGTATTTTAATATTTTGCTGGAAGCTACCCAGCCAGTTGGGCGGGGTATAAATAATAAAATTATTATCAATATATTTGCAGTTAGCAAAGTGAAAGTGAAAAGCACTGAAAGGGTGGAATGAACAAACGCTTAAGAGGAAGAAGTGTAAACACTACACAAGCAATTCAGTATGAATGCTTGTTGCATGTTAATATCCCAAGACCTCCCTCAATAAATAAAGACACAATTGACACGGAATTTAGTTTGAGGTTATTGGCATAATTTTGGCCACAACTTTATTGATTACAGATCATGAGTGGTTTGCTTAGGCATTGGTTCCCGGTGACCTCAGCAGGGCAGCACTGACACCTGGACTCCGGCAGACGTCAGTAAGTGAAAACATCCGGGGGGAGCATTGGACCAGGCTTAGTCTCAAGCTCACCCCAAATGCTCCCAGGGGCTCTGGCATGGCCATAACCCCTGGAAGGGGATTGGACAAAAGCAAGGCGAGCCCCTGGATTCCTTTAACGGAATACCCTTTGTGCATGGGAGGGGTGGGTGTGACAACCTCCAACTCTCCACCTTGAACCAATGCCTAACTGCCAAAACTTACAAAGTTGTGACAATTTGCTACACGGCAGGCAAAACCCAACTGGCACCAGCCAATCAGCCAAATGGGAAAATTCCTACCGGGCCCCTGTCCCCAAAACAGATGACCCACAATGGCATAGCAAGGTCATGGCAAGACCCTAAATATAGAGAGGGTGATCTGATGCATGAGGCACTAAGAGGAAGCTCGACGCAATGTGCAGTGTTTTAAATGGGTCCCCCGGCTGCAAATTATCTCAACCCCATTGGCCAGAATTACCCCAGCAACCGAGGGACCCAATCGGGTTGTTGTGGCTATCCTATTATTATTATTATTATTATTATTATTAAATCTTTATTATTTTTAAAATACAATCATACAACAAAGGTAAGTATAACAAAATTACGCACAATAAAGAAAAAGAGAGAAAAGATAGAAAAGAGAAAAAAAGAAAAAAGAAAAGGATTCATCACGTCAATAATATAGCCTTATGTATTCCTTAAATAATTTCCATTCTCCGTATACTTTCTGATTTAGGGCTCCCCTGACTTGACTTGTCAGCTTTGCTATTTGGAAGTACTCTATCATGAGTGTTTGCAAATCTGTTATTGTTGGTGTTGTTTCGCAATCTGTTGGTGTTGTTGTGGCTATCCAATCACTCCCACCCACACAAGCAGTGAGGTTAGTCCTGATGATCTCACCGAAACGTGTGCTCTCTGGGAGAAGGACACAATTTGTCATATAACCCCTCACCACCCCCCACAAAGAAATGAAACTGACTGGTCAATAAAGACCAGATACAGTCAAATTTACATGTGCAAGCAAATTGGAAGGAATGCTCATTAAACATATGAAGCAGCCCCCCCACGAGAAGCAAGTATCACAGGCAGTTGCGTGTTGAGGTCCCCAAGACACCCCCAAATAAAATACAATGACAGTTGAATTTCGTTTAAGGTTTTTGGCATAATTTTGGTCACAACTTTATTAAATTACAAGCAATGTGAGTGGTTGCGACTATCTGACCCCTCATGGCGACAGTCTGACATTCGCACGCCCGCAAAGTCAGAAAGGGTAAGTCACCCGGGGAGAGAGACGGGTCTGGGAACCATGCCTCACCTCTCCCCAAATGCTCCCAGGGGCTCTTGCATGGCCCTAGCCCCTTGACAGGGGTTCGGACAAAAGCATGGCGAGCCCCTGGGTTCCTTTAATGGAAAACCCTTGCAGCATCAGCACTTTTGGAGGGGCAGGCACAGCCAAATCCATATCCCTCCACCAACCAATTCCCAAACCAATGCCTAACCGCAACCTTACAAGTTGTGACGATTTGCTTCGCAGTAGGCAAAAACCAAATGGCTCCAGCCAATCAGCCAAGTGGACAAAATTCCTACCGGGCCCCTACCCCAAAAGCAGATGACCCCATAACAGGCATAGCAAGGTCAAGCAAACAGCCTAAAATTAGGGAGGGAGGTCGGGTGATCCAATGCATGCAGCGAAAAGAGGAAGCTCAACACTGTGTGCACGGTATTTAAAGACTAGAGCTGTCAATCATGAAAAGGCAACATATAAATCTCCCCAGTAACAGGCAGCCAGACTCTTTAAAGATGGCCAGACTCTTTCCCACCCAGCAACAGTGGGGTGTCCTGTTAGCCCCCACCGCAACACGTGCTCTCCATGTGGGAGAACACACTTTCCGGTTATCTTGCCCTCCCTGGAAGTACTCTTACCCCCAGATCAGTCCTGGGAGCAGAATGGTCAGGCCAGGAAGACTTGCCAACTCCTGCCACACAAGCTGCACACAAACCACACCTTTAACGCATAACACCCTCCAAAAAAAATCCTGGAATTGTTGTTTGTAATGAGTGCTAGGAACTGTAGTTCTGTGAGGGGTAAACTACAATTCCCAGGATTGCCGAGCGGGGGAGTCCCTCAGACAGCTGACTGCGACTGAAGTTTCTTTTCCGGTTTTTGTTCTGCCCCACCCACCTTTTAGAACTTCTTAATGAACTCAAGGCATTGCAATGCAGAGGCAATCTGTAATATGCAACAGATGTCCAAAGCAGAAATCTGCAATATGCAACAGATGTCCAAAGCAGACAAGTGGAAAGAGCTTCACAATTTCTCCGCCGCCACAGCTAGCCACTAATGGAATCCCCACCAGAGTTTTAAAAGGTCTCTATAAAGTAGGGCTGAATACTTGATCAAATTCCTCATTATATAATGTTAGCCATTTGAGATTAAAATACAATTACAAACATCTCTGGAAATAAAACGAATTGATTTCCCTACCTCTGTGGGCTACTTGACACATAATGGATTGAGAGCAAGAATCTATTCATTGTTCCAAAGCAGCTAGGCATTACAGGAAGGGTCAGGGACCTGTTGGAGCCTGTGGGCCACATTCATGAATAACTTTCTCATGAATAACCTTCCAGGGACCACATGCCTCTGGCAGGCCAAGAAGCAACACGTGCAGGCTTTTCACATACCAAAATAGTCTTGTGAAGAAGACTCAGAGATCCAGGTATGATGGAGAGGACGAGGTAGCTAGAACCGCCAGCTTTCCTAGTGCTCCTCCAGATGATTGGTTTATTCACCCTGATCTGCTTGCACAACACAATACAGTGGTACCTCTGGATGCGAACAGGATCCATTCCAGAGCCCTGTTCGCATCCTGAAGCGAAAGCAACCTGCGTCTGCGGGTCGCGATTCGTTGCTTCCGTGCATGCACGTGACGTCATTTTGAGCATCTGCACATGCGCGAGCGGCAAAACCTGGAAGTAACACACTCCGTTACTTCTGGGTCTCCGCAGAGCGCAACCCAAAAATATTCATCCCGAAGCTACTTCAACCCGAGGTATGACTGTACTATACTATACTTGGTCTTTATTGATGATTTGTTGATTCATTTGCAGGGAGCAAATACAACAATTAGTTTTTATCTGTTTGTGCAGTGTTAAGGCACCTTCCAGTTATGATGGGGGTGGATCAGGGCTGGATTTAGGTTTGATGAGGTCCTAAGCTACTGAAGGTAATGGGGCCCTTTGTATGTCCAGCTGTCCTTCGTCAACAACAAATTGCCACTGTTTTTTGTGTTGAATATATGCTATACGGTAATTTATGGACCTAATAGGTATCTAAAGCCATTTACACATAACAAAATATGTATTTTATCAAAGTAATTCTTGAACTGAAATACTATTAAGAAGAAGTATATTAATAGTGAATTTTTTTTGGGGGGGGGCCAAGAGAGTGGGGCCCTAAGCTATAGCTTGTTTAGCTTATACGTAAATCCATCACTGGGGTGGATGCTTCACAGGTAGAGAAAACCTTTCTCACCTGTACATTGTTAAGTTTTCACAGTGTCTTGTTCATCGGAACCTCTGGTGCGACCTTTAAAATAATAATAATAATAGCAGCAACAGCAGGCAAATGAGCAATTACAAGCAAAATGGATAAAAGGTGTTTTAGATGATTCACAACTATCTCTCAAATGTCATTTATATTTGTGACATTTGTACCTTTTTATTTTCTAGTTGGCCGTCTTGGAGCATTGATATTGCCTAGCAAGTCTTTTCCACTCTTACTTTGTCATGTAAATAACTCTTCACTTGGGCAAGCGACAAAATAAAACGGCCCAAGTGCCACCATGCAGCTGCTGAGCCTTTGATATTTTTTGGCCAAGAATTCTGCAACAGAGTTTAAAAACAAGGTAGATATTTTAAAGAAAAGGTTTGGCATCAGCCTGCTACATTTGGAGCGTTATTGATAGTTCTGAGTTGTTATGTTAGGGAATGATTTCTCCCAGAAAACCTTCACCCACCTGCTGAGAGCACTTACTTTGTTTTCCCCACAACAAGTGGTTGAAAGGTTTCAAAATGGAGGCCCATAACATTCAATCTCTCCATCTGTCTGGCTGCCAGAAGTCTCTGGGTGACTTCTTTCTCTCTCTGTGTGTGTGTGTCACTCAGAACATAAGAAGAGCTTGCTGGATCAGGCCAATTCCAGAATCCTGTTCTCACAATGGCCAACCAGACGTCTGTGGGCACACACCTCTCCAGTGGTTTCTAGCAATGGATATTCAGAAGCCTTACTGCTTCTCACCAGGGAAACAGAGGAGAGGCATCCTGGCTAGTAGTAGCCATTGATGGACCTCTCCTCCATGAATTTGTCTAATCCTCTTTTAAAAGCATCGTGTGGGATAGAGTTTCATAGTTTGTACGTATGCGCTGCATGCATGAAGAACTACTGCTAGGTGCTAACTACATTCCAAGTGCATACAAGGGTGCTGGGGCAGAAACAATCATGGCTGATCACGCACAAATGCTGACTTTAAAAAAATATATATATCAAGATCTATTAGTTACTTAAATCCCTCTTCAGCTATCAGTGGATCCTTGTGAAGCTGAACTGAAAGAAGGAGGTGGGGGGGGGAGATGATAGTTTTCATATTAGCAAGCCTGCAGATTATTTCTAGACAGTGCGGAAGGTAAAATGAGGCTAGCTGCTTCCAGGGAAGTGGTGAGCCAAAGTGCCTCTCATTATACAAATGGATTACTACCATTACACTTCCTGCATTTATGGAACCATCCACCCACTTTAGTCTTAATTTGAAGATAGCTCCCGCTGTGGAAAAAGAAGAGGTATCATTTAGGGATGGGCAAATCTGTCAATTTCTCTTTCTGTTTTTCATTTTCCCAATCGTACTTCGAGTTCAACACATTTCTACATCAGTTTGCGTTAAAAAAAAAATCATCCTGGCAATTCATCATCATTTCAGTGCATGTTTCTCCTATATAATTCACATTGTTGCAAGTAATTCTCTGGAATATAATGCATTTTTCCTATGCCATTTCCCCTATGCACATTTTTGAACAATATTGTTTGGATAATCACATCACAAAATTTGGTGATGGGCAAGTTTCAAAGAAAAGCAGAAACTCGGTTCACATACAGATTCAGGAAGTGCAAATTAGGCCCCATCTGCACTCGGCATTCAAAGCAGTATCCTATCACTTGAAACAATCATGGCTCTTCTCTCCCCCATAGCTGTTAAACTTCCCTTTTTTGTGTGGGAAATTCCCTTATTCCAGCGCCGTTTCCCGCTGCTTCCTGCTGCTATCCTTTATTGTTAGCTATCCCGTAGACTGTCCCTGGGACAGGTGAGGCTGCTGATCCCTTATTTTCAAATCTGAAAGTTGACAGCTATGCTCTCCCTGACCAAGAATCCTGGGAACTGTAGTTCATTAAGCGTGAAAATATTTGTTTGGAGACTACAATTAAAAGAGTTTGGATTTGATATCCCGCTTTATCACTACCCGAAGGAGTCTCAAGTCTCTGTGAGGTGAGTAAGGCTGAAAGACTTCAGAGATGTGTGACTAGCCCAAGGTCACCCAGCAGCTGCCTGTGGAGGAGCGAGGAAGCGAACCCGGTTCACCAGATTACGAGTCTACCACTCTTAACCACTACACCACACTGGCTATGATTTCCAGAATTCATTGGGAAGAGGAATTCATTGATAATCCACTGAGGGGCTGTAGTACTGAGAGGGGAATAGGGATCTCCTAGCAACTCTTAGCACCTAACTATAGTTCCCAGGGGGAAGCCATGATTATTTAAGGTAGTATGATACTGCTCTAAATGCAGAGTGCAAACGGAGCTTTGGATAGATTTGCATTCTAATGCAAACCAAACATATTTTCTCTCCCTTCCTGGTAGTGTTTCTAATGTATGGGTACCAGCCACCAACCAAGAGTCATATGGGGGTTCAGCGGCAGCAGCACAAATAGAGATCAGCAGCTTCTTTGTTTCTGGCCCAGCCCAGCAGCTGTCTTGGTGCCAGCTGCTTTTCTTCAAGCGTCTAACATGGCAGATTGGCTGCCAGGCTGGTGGTGTCCTTTAGAGGCCTGCTATTGCTCAAGTGAATCTAATTCTGCAGGCTCCTTTGATAAACCGTGCATAAGCCAAGCTGGTGGAACAACAGTTCATCTTATGCTCCTCAAGCAAGGTTCGCCGTTGGCAAGAATCACCACTACACCTCAGGGAGGAAGCGAGCGAGTGAGCAAGCGAGCTGCAATAATGGGAGAGTTAAAGACTGTGGGGGAGGAGAGAAGTAGCCAGGTGATCCTTCATGCAAAGGAGAAAGATAGGATGTACAAAGAGAAAACAGACCATGTGGCAGAGCCAGAAAATTCTCTTTAAAAATATATCAAAACTTTACTGTGAAGTTAGAATAACAGTCCGGCAAGAAATACAGAATAACATAATTTTTTTAAAAAAAACGTGCACCAAAAACAGATACCCTCCACCATTTCTCCAATGAAAATAGGGACCTCCTGTTCCATGAGGAGGAGGGGGACAAAAATAATACTTATAACCCATCTGACAGTGTTGCTCTGGCCACTCTGGGTAGCATCCAACATATATAAAAACATAATAAAAAAATAAACATTAAAAACTTCCCTATAGCAGGCTGCCTTCAGATTTCTTCTAAAGGTTGTATAGTTACTTATCTCCTTGGCTCAGGGGTTGTATAACTCCATACCCTCCAATGAAAACAGGGATGTCCTACCATACCCACCAACATTTCTCTGATGAAAATAGGGACGTCCCAAGGAAAACTGGGACATTCCAGGATCAAATCAGAAACCAAGACAGCTTCTGTAGACCTGTGACCGTCCCTGGAAAATAGAGACACTTGGAGGGTCTGATAAAAGTCTGAATTCACAACCATTATCATATAAAATCATGCACATTTTCAAGAAACTAAAAAACAAATTAAGTGTTACAATGAAACCTGATCTGATATAAAGAGAGTATGAAACCAATAAGTGTTATTCTATTCTGATTTCTTTTTTTTTTCCAGCCAGAGGACCGTATTCCCTGTAGCACAGTGGTGGGTGGAGCCAGAGGCAAAAGTGGGTGGAGGGAAAATGCAAATGTTACCTTTGTACAAACCAATCTATCCTCCATTAAGACAACTGAGAGGTATTACTATAGTCCAAAAGCACATTCCAGCTTCTCCTAAACATTCAAGGAAGGTGTGATGCAAGGCCAGAGAGGGGTATGGTTTGGGGAGCAGTAGTATGCTATAGTGATCTGGGGGCCAAATAGACAGTCTTGGAGGGCCACATTTGGATTTGAGATTTCTCACTCCCTACTTAGCCCTTCCTTTTCAGTGTATATTTCTGCTGCATTTTTCAGTCTCCATCTTTATCTCCAGGCTTGTGTTTTCAAAAGAGAAGGCAGAGGTTTGCAGACCCTCCAAGTGTCCCTATTTCCCAGGAATGTCCGTGATTTAGAGAAGCCATCCCGGTTTCTGATTTCATCCTGGAATGTCCTGCTCTTCCTCAGGATGTCCCTATTTTCATTGGAGAAATGTTGAAGGGTAATGTTTAATGTTTTATTATGTTTTCATATATGTTGGAAGCCACCCAGAGTGGCTGGGGCAACCCAGTAAGGTATGTTAGTAAAATTATCCTTATGGGATGTCCCTATTTTCATTGGAGAAATGTTAGAAGGTATGAGTTTGTTCAGATACACACTAAAACCTTTTCTGGGGGCAGTGGTGGAATGAGGAATTTCATCTGCAACCAGCTTTTCACTTACTATGCGTTATGGTATACAAAACCTGAGTGTATCCATAACAACAACAAATGGATAGCAAACTAAACATGAGCTTTGGTCTACTGATCACAGGTCAGTTCTCAGTCTGCTGCAGGTTTTGCAGGAATCTGGTGAATTCTCATCAGACTCATTTTTGTGAAGGAGTAGGAAAAGCTAACTGACCTTTTTCAACCAGACATGAACAAAAACACATCATGTATAATCCGCTCTTATTCTTTAATGCTTTCTTCCCCGGTTTTTCTAACTGTCCTTGTTATTATTCATGCTTCCCACAAGAGGGAGCCAAGCAGGCTTAGACAGATTCCAGGGCTTTCAAGACCTCTTCTCTTTCATTATTTGCTGCGGTCCTTGTCATTCATAATATGCACACAGCTCCTTTCTCAGCTGCACCCAATACTGTCTCATTCCCTCTAAAACTGTGAAATATGGGCTTTGGAATATAATGGGTTGGAATAAGATGAGGGGTGGGTGGCTCTGCCTTGCCCTGTCCTGTCAAATTTCTGGATGGGGATAGTTTAAAGTCTGTCCGGTGCAGGTTTCTCAAGATAATTCTGGCCTAAAAACACTGCCCACCATTGAAGAAATGCAACACACACATATATAATTATGAGGTGGTCTGAGGGCTCCTTTCCAACCCCCCCCCCTTTGTTAACAGTGTTAAAAGCTGCTCAGAGCAGGATTAAGGTGTCTGATGCTTTGCACCATGCTTCGTAAAATGATTTTTAAGAGAGTTCTGCTAGCAGCTGCATGCTACTTCCTGTGTCATGGCACAAACAATGGTATTTTCAGGGGGAACCTTATGCAGGAAAAAATAGAGCTGACCCACCAGTATATGTGTGTGCATGTTTTTTTAAAAAACTCCCTCTGAATGGAAATAAACAACACTATCATCACAAATGATCACTGCAGATGGTGACAGCAGTCATGAAATTAAAAGACGCCTGCTCCTTGGGAGAAAGGCGATGGCAAACCTAGACAGCATCTTAAAAAGCAGAGACATCACCTTACCAACAAAGGTCCGTATAGTTAAAGCCATGGTTTTCCCAGTAGTGATGTATGGAAGTAAGAGCTGGACCATAAAGAAGGCTGATCGCCAAAGAATTGATGCTTTTGAATGATGGTGCTGGAGGAGACTCTTGAGAATCCCACGGACTGCAAGAAGATCAAACACATCCATTCTTAAGGAAATCAGCCCTGAGTGCTCACTGGAAGGACAGATCATGAAGCTGAGGCTCCAATACTTTGGCCACCTCATGAGAAGAGAAGACTCCCTGGAAAAGACCCTGATGTTGGGAAAGATTGAGGGCACAAGGAGAAGGGGACGACAGAGGATGAGATGGTTGGACAGTGTTCTCGAAGCTACAAACACGTGTCTGACCAAACTGCGGGAGGCAGCGGAAGACAGGAGTGCCTGGCGTGCTCTGGTCCATGGGGGTCATGAAGAGTCGGACACGACTAAACAAACAATCATCACAAATGAGAGGGGACAGAAAGTGAAGGGGAGCAGTGAATATAAGTCAAACCCTGCTGGATCAGACCAAAGACCAGATGCCCGGTGCTCTGTCCATGCAACACAGGAAAGAGAGGAAGGGGGTAGCAGCAAGAGAGTGGAGTGGCAATGGGGGTGGGGGCAGGAGGGGGGCAGCATGTTCTCATTTTGCCTATGCAGCAAAATGGGATGCACTGCCCCAGGTACGGAGAGTTCCTCAATGGTGCCCAGGGCAGGTGGCAAGTGGTCTCCGTGGGGTGGGGCATGGAGGCGAGGCACACAGCCAGAGTGTGCCTCCAGCCCACTGGAGTTACACAGGGCCACACTGTGCCACCTGGCTGGCCAACGCTGCCCTGCTTTGAGAGTCGCACTCACGGTGTTAATTTGTGGGTGAACATATCAGACAACACAGCGATTCTTTAAACAGCTCTTGTTTATTCACAGACCAGAACAGAACTGAACTGAAGGGTTCAGCCAGCCTGCTTATATAGAGCTACACTAGAACGCAACAGTAACCACTTTCTATAACTATCCAATCACTGAAAGTCACTTTCAATCCCTTATTTGCATATGTGGATCTGAGTGAAAACTATCTACAGTATCCCCCTGCTGGCCCAGGGGAGAATTTCAGTACATAACACACAGCGCCCTGCAAGCCCAGCGCCGCTTTGCGAGACACATTGCGTCCTTCTCAAGCCGCCCTCCAGCTGGTGAGAAGGGCACAGCAGCTCACGACGGGCATTGTGAAGAATGCATCTCCCCCCAAACTGTGCCCAGGGCGATGGCCTGCCCATGCTACTCCTCTGCACTGCCCCTGGGAAAACTTGCAAGCAGGACCTGAGCATTAGAGCACTCTCCTGTCCTGAAATTTTCAGCAGCTGGTATTCAGAAGCCTCTGACTACGGAAGCAGAACTGGTACAATGGCTCATAGCCATGGATAGCCTCATCCTCTGTGAATCTGTCCAATCCTCTTTTAAAGTGACCCGAGTTAGTAGAAATCACTGCCTTCTGAGAGAGCAAGCTCCACAGTTTAACTATGTGCTGAAGCACTGACTTTTATTTGTCCTGAATTTTCCAATGTTAACCTTCAACTGATGCCCATGAGTTATTGCAAACGCTTGCAAAGGAGGACCGGAGGCCAGTAGCAGCTGAACAAGAAAGACTGCTGGGATCGAGGCTGAGATGACCAGAGTGTAACTGGCTCCTTCATGATCCCACACAGCTCAGCTATGATCATGAAGCTGGTATTTCAGTTCAGTTCCTCAGACAATGCTACCACAGTGCAGGAAAGCTGAGTGAACACTCCCCCCCCATTTATTTATTTATATACCATTTGGATCCCTTCCAGTCGGGATTCAGGCCTCATCACAGGGCTGAAACTGCCTTGGTCGCGCTGGTTGATTATCTCTGGCGGGCTAGGGACAAAGGTGAGAGCTGTTTCCTAGTTCTGCTGGATCTCTCAGCGGCCTTTGACACCATCAACCATAACATCCTTCTGGACCGTCTAGAGGGGCTGGGAGCTGGGGGCACTGTTATACGGTGGTTCCGCTCCTTTCTCCTGGGCCGTGTCCAGAAAGTGGTGGTGGGGGATGAGTGTTCAGATCCCTGGGCTCTCACTTGTGGGGTGCCTCAGGGTTCTGTCCTTTCCCCCATGCTTTTTAATATCTATATGAAGCCGCTGGGAAAGATCATCAGGGGGTTTGGACTGGGTGTTCATCAGTATGCAGATGAAACACAGCTCTACCTCTCCTTTAAATCAGAACCAGTGAAGGCGGTGAAGGTCCTGTGTGAGTGCCTGGAGGCGGTTGGAGGATGGATGGCAGCTAACAGATTGAGGTTGAATCCTGACAAGACAGAAGTACTGTTTTGGGGGGACAGGGAGCAGGTTGGTGTGGGGGATTCCCTGGTCTTGAATGGAGGCGCAGGTTAACTCTGTGTCTAGGGCAGCTGTCTACCAGCTCCACCTGGTACGCAGGCTAAGACGCTACCTGCCCACGAACTGCCTCGCTAGAGTGGTGCATGCTCTGGTTATCTCCCGCTTGGATTACTGCAATGCGCTCTATGTGGGGCTACCTTTGAAGGTGACCCGGAAACTACAACTAATCCAGAACGCGGCAGCTAGACTGGTGACTGGGGGTGGCCGCCGGGACCACATAACACCGGTTCTGAGAGATCTGCATTGGCTCCCAGTACGTTTCCGAGCACGATTCAAAGTGTTGGTGCTGACCTTTAAAGCCCTAAACGGCCTCGGTCCTGTATACCTGAAGGAGCGTCTCCACCCCCATCGTTCAGCCCGGACACTGAGATCCAGCGCCGAGGGCCTTCTGGCGGTTCCCTCATTGCGAGAAGTGAGGCTACAGGGAACCAGACAGAGGGCCTTCTTGGTAGTGGCGCCCGCCCTGTGGAATGCCCTCCCATCAGATGTCAAAGAGATAAATAATTACCTGACATTCAGAAGACATCTTAAGGCAGCCCTGTTCAGGGACGTTTTTAATATGTAATGCTGTACTGTTTTTAACACTGATTGGGAGCCGCCCAGAGTGGCTGGGGAAACTCAGCCAGATGGGTGGGGTATAAATAATAAATTATTATTATTATTATTATTATTATTATTATTATTATATAAAATATATTTGGTTGCATCCAGTCCTTCTCACGGTTGATTTCATTAATTTCCCACACTCGGAATAGGTCTTAGTTGGATAAATCTTTTTAAAAACTCACTAACAGAGACATACCCAGGCTCCCTTCTGCCCTTGACAAGGAGATTTATCTGTGTTCCCATCCCTTGCCCCCTTGCCAAAGAGCTGTATTGGTACCTCTGAAGTTGGGAGAGACCATAGACCAGAAGCTCAAAAAGTTTGCTTTCATATGTGGTGGACATGCAAAAGGGTAAAAGAGGGAAAGAGAGAAATAATTTATAATGAGTTGAAAAAAAAATGTTTAAAAGTAATTTCTCCAAAAAACCAGAGTCCTTCTGCTGGGGATAATTCAGAATGAAGTTCCCAGGTGTCAGAAAAGTGTTTTTTTTTATGTATTCAAGAACTGCGGCCCCTGTTTCGATAGACCCAAAATGGAAAATGAGTGAGGTTCCAATGAAACAAGATTGACAGAATATGCACAACTTGCAGACTTATCATATAGAATAAGAGAACAAGAAGAACATACGTTTAGAGAATATTGGAAAACATTTATTCAATATTTGGGAAATAATTGTGTACAGCTGAAAACGCTGGCAGCATTAAGATAAATTTGAATAAGTTTTGATGGATGTAATAAAGGAATACTGAATGGTATAGTTTTTGTAAAATATGCAGGGATATAAGATACGTATAATGAACTATGAAAAGAGAAGGGAAGTCATTGATATCTTAGGGATGTAAAATGTTTATCTGAAATTGTAAAACAGAAAATTTATTAAAAACTATATATATATTTTAAAAAATAAGTTGTTTTTTTGTCACCTTTTGTACTCCACCAGTGACTTCCTCCATGGTCACTGGGGTGGGGTCTGCTCTGCTCCACATCCTCCCCTCCTCCATCTGCCTCCCTGCCTTCCTGCTTTCCTCCCCATCCCTTTCACTTGCCGCTTTGCCTTCTGACATAATTCATCAGTTCATTCATTTTCCTTCCTCCTGCAATTCTTGCCTGCTTTCTCCACCTTACTCCCTTCTAAGCCCCCACCCCCCGCACTTCCCAGAGCAGCAGAGGAGCAGCCCGGGGAACACATTGGCCTCTTAGCCACTCCAAGCCAGAGTGGAAAGGTGAGATTTTTTAGTCCCCCTGGGTTGCACCTTGTCGATGACCAACCTAACCAATCCCTAGGTTAACGCACATGGAAGACATGGAAGTCCTATACACCAAATAATGCTTTTGTTGGCATCCAATGGAGTGTGCCTCGGGAGGTGGGGGTGAAGTCAAAGTGCTGTGTTAGCAGCACTGAAGTGATTTCCCAGGGGTGCAAACCGGGACAATGTGTATAGAAGCCCTGGGCTTCCCAGACAACAAGACCTCCCTCTCAGTCTCAGTGATGTGGTCCAAAGCAATACGTTTGGCACCAGCTTGAGATGCAGGGAGGAGGCATGCAAGGCACCATCCAACCTTATTAGGGACTCCAGTTTTGTGTAGGATTTGCTCCTTAGCCCAGGCATAGGCAAACTCGGCCCTCCAAATGTTTTGAGACTACAATTCCCATCATCCCTGACTACTGGTCCTGTTAGCTAGGGATGAGCGGAGTTGTAGTCCCAATACATCTGGAGGGCCGAGTTTGCCTATGCCTGCTTAGCCCTTTCTTCTCCTGAAGATATCCCACAAGGCAGCAGAGGTTTAGCATTAGAGTTTTCCTTCTCCTACCTGTAGCTGGCTACTCAAAGCCATTTCCCAGTGTTTGGCCACTGTCTAATGTTGACAATTTCTCGGAGTCACAGGTGAGAGCTGAGTGCAGAGTGGGGACCAAAGGTGGAAAAGCTGCCCCGAAGGAGCATGATGTGTCCCCCGCCATAAGTACTACCCCTCCCCTAACACCCCATACATAGCAAATATAAAATCACAATGAATTTAATAAATTGTCACAAGGAACTGGCCAACCATATCATATTCACCAAACTTGAGGAGGTCTGTTGAGACGAGGAATTCTTCCAAAGACATCTAAGACTAATAAGAAGTGAGGATGCTTGTCAGATTGTCACTGGGAAGAAATTGGTGGACTGGCCACACTAAAATGCTCAAATTCTTTTAGATATCAAGTATATTGGGACGCTGGTGGTGCTGTGGTCTAAACCACTGAGCCTCTTGGGCTTGCTGATCAGAAGGTCAGTGGTTCGGATCTCTGCAACAGGATGAGCTCCCGTTGTTCAGTCCCTGCTCCTGCCAACCTAACAGTTCAAAAGCACATCAAAGTGCAAGTAGATAAATAGGTACTGCTTCGGCGGGAAGGTAAACGACGTTTCCTTGCGCTGCTCTGGTTTCGGTGTTCCGTTGCGCCAGAAGCGGCTTAGTCATGCTGGCCACATGACCTGGAAAAACTGTCTGCAGACAAATGCTGGCTCCCTTGGCCTGTAAAGCGAGATGAGCACCACAACCCCAGAGTTGTTCGCAACTGGACTTAATTGTCAGGGGTCCTTCACCTTTACCTTTAGGCCTCATTTACAGGGGATGGGGCAACTAGCAGCACTTTCCCAGAGTATCTCAGTGATTCAGCTACAATATAAGGGTTCAGGCTGCTACATACACAGCCAAATATCAACCACTATCTCCCCAGAACATTGCCTGACAAAAGAATAATGGGAAAAAGAGATGGCAATGACCAGGGCTGGGGAGCAGAAATCCGATCAGGGAGGGGAGGGGAGAGAGAAGAAAGATGCTCACATAATTCCTCTGTGGTTTCATTTACAAGCTGTTTACTAAAATAAAATAAAAATCTAACATCTCTCTCACGCTTGGCTGATTGGCATTATCTGCAATGTGGATGCACCAGCTGGGCTGAGAGGGTGCTCTCATCTCCCCCCTCGCATATCTGTTTTCTTTTAGATGGAAACCAACTGTCTTGCCTTTCAAAAGGTGTTAAAAAAACTGGCAATGGATGGGAGCAGACAGCCTAGCAGGCTGGCCATTCAGATCCCTATGAATCACCCTGCAATTTCTTAGTTTGACAATTGCGCCTCCTATATTTTAAATATCAATTTCCAAAGGGGGAAAGAAGAGTCAATTCATTCCTTTATGGCCCTCTGTAATTTTACCTTGCTTGTTACTTATGCAGGGGGAATTGATTGGGGCGGGAAACGGTGGAGGACTGAATGAACTTAAACTTTTTTTCCACTGCCAGGGAAAGGCCAGTCAAACATGCAATCATTTTAATGGCTCAGTGGCAAAGAGTTTCAATGGCTATTTGCATGCATGGCGTAAAACAGCACCTCATTTATATTTGTTTTTGTTGGCATCCATCTATCTTGAGAGACAATGGAGTGTGCCTCTGGGGATGAAGCCAAACTATGTTAGCAGCACTGTGACCTCCCCAGGACACAATCCGTGTATAGAGAGGTTCAGGGCTGCTCAGCCTCACTGATGTGTTCCAAAGGAAAACAGAGCAATACATTTGGAACCAGTTTGGCTGCAGGTGTTGCCCAAAGTAGGCATACAAGGAGCTATCAAACCATTTTTGGAACTCTACTCTACTCCAGATTTGTGTAGGATTTTCTCCTGAGCCTTTTCTTCTCTTGAAGATACCTTGCAAGGCAGCAGAAGTTTAGGATCAGAGTTTTCCTTCTCCTAGATGGACTGCCTTCCCAGGTTGATGAGCCTCACCTGCCCCCCACTTTCCTCTGTAGCACATGCAGAAACTGCCTTCTTAACCATTGGACTCACTATTGGTCTCATCTGCTCAGTCTTGCCATGCAGGAGAAGTCTCATTTATGTAATATCACTAAAATATAACATTACACCCCATGTGTTGGCATGATCATAGGTACTAGAGACACCAGTAACAATTTGGGGGAGGGGGGATCAATGCTATTTGTATTTAAAGACAAAGGGTTGTAGTATACTAAGCTCTACTCAGAGTAGGCCCATTGAAATTAAGGAATCTAACTCGTATCCATTAACTTCAGTTGGTCTACTTTGCGCAGGTCTAGCATTGAACACCAGACAAACCTACTCAATTTGCACTTTCTGAAATAATACAGACGTGCTTCAAAATCCAGACTTCTCCAAATTTTGCAATGCAGGTAAATGTGTCCAAAAATGTTAGGGTAAAGTTGAGCAAGGGAATGGAACCTGCATGGTGCAAGGTGCTTCTTCCCAAGCAGCTTCCCTGCAAGAAAGCTGCTTATGAAGCAGGACCCCCAGTATTAATGCATTCTCTCAGCAGCTGTTGAGCAGAGACTTCAATCCTGAGGGATGCAGGATGCACCCCACAGAGAAGCCGCTTGAAAAAGAGAACCCAACAGAATTGACCCATCCCTGATCTCAGGTGGGAGGACTGGAGAAGAGACACAGTGACTCCTTCCCCCACCTCCCTCCCAGTCATTAGTTTAATTAGTTAGCCCCCCTCCCATTTAACCTTAGCTCATTTGGAACTGGATCTGGGGTGAGGTTGGTGGTTCCTAGGCTGACCCTGGGCAGATAGGCCTGATCACATCAGAGCCATGGAGAGGATACATCCAGAAGTAGATTTAAAGGTAAAGGTACCCCTGACCATTAGGTCCAGTCGTGAACGATTCTGGGGACCAGAACTGGTTCCGCTGCACTGGGAGCCAAGCCAAGGGGTCGTTGCAGGGTGTCACGTATGACATAGGTCAACCGAGCAGAACAGAAGGCAAGAAGTGGATGGGCATGGAATTTTGGCCTTGACATGTGTCCATCCCTGATACAACCCAGTATGTCACTGAATATAAACATACGGAGAATTAATAGTGTGAGAGCCTTCTGGGCTTCCTGGAGGCATCTAGGTTATTACTGCAGGAAACAAGATGCTGGACTAGATTAACTTTTCAATATGATCCAGCAAGGATATTCGTATGTTCTTTGCCAGCTCCCACCAAGGGCACCTCCAGAGATCTTTAAAAAATAATAATAATAATTGTGCATTAATCATGATTTGAGCTAATGATGGTATTGGGGAGGTAATACGCAATCCTGCTTCCAATACAATTTGCACTTGCAAAAGGTTTGGGTGGAAATACGGCTTCATTTCCAGTTGGTGCAGGTCCTGTAGCTTCCTGCGGAAATCCTATAACTTTTCATACCACTTATAGCCATAGGGCAATAATGGGGTAACATTGAGAAAGCATCGCAGAACAACTAATAAAGTGAAATAAGTCCAGTCCAGTATAAATCTATCACTAATGCACTATTATTGCATCAATGGTCACATCCACACCATATATTCAAAGCATTATGATGACACCACAGAAGCTCATGGCTTCCCCCACAGAATCCTTGGAACTGTGGTTTGTTAAGGGTGCTTAGAGTTGTCAGGAGACCCATCTACCTCCACAGAGCTATGATTCCCAGGGTGGTTTAGCAGTCAATCATTTTCTCCAGGGAATTCTAGGAACTGTAGCTCAGTGAGGGGAATAGGGCCCTCATAGGGGAGGGGAAAAGGAATTATTTGTGGGATTGAGTGTAAGTATGTTTGAACACTTTTAAGGATTGTATGAAATGTATGTTTGTATGCTTGTATATCTGTAATATATGTGTATTAATGATGAACTATTTTAACAATAAACAATTTCTTGAATAAAAAAAATCATTTTCTCCAGGGAATTCTAGGAACTGTAGCTCATAGCAACTCTCAACACGCTTAACAAACTACAGTTCCCACGATTCTTTGGGGGAACCATGAGTGTTTAAAATGGCATCATAGTGCTTTTAAAAGAAGTATGGTGTGAATATGGCCAATGAAGGGGTGCAGAATGCCTCAACAAACACCCCCCAGAGAAAAACAAAACAAACGTCCTCAGAGCATCAGCCTTCAACTGAGCAGCTCTTCATAAATACTGTTTCATCTCAGCAGTACAAAGGCTGTTCTTCAATAGCCACTTGCACATTGTTCCCCAAGAGAACAGGAGTGATGAATAATGACGGAGGATGGAAAATTAGAGAAAGATTATCAGGACCATAGTGTGCAATCATTCTGCCAGTAACACAGAGAAGTGCTTTCTGAAGCCAGGATAAGAGGCACTGTTACGGTTTGCCTTCACCATTGACTTCTTTTTTTTCTTTCTTTCTTCCTCAATAGGATTGTTGCTACCTGTCTTAAGAAGCCTCAGTGATCATCATCGCCCACACTTCCCATATTTGAAAACTAGGTAATGCATCCATTTAAGTTAATCAAAGCTATGCTGTACTGGCAAAAGTATTAAACCACTTAAAGTCACCCAGAGTGAACTGTTTCACAGTGATTTCTTGGCAGTCAGGCTGCTCCGAACTGAGCTGAAGCCATTTGCATTTATTTTTCCGTCAGGATTTGTCTGGTGCATCTCATTGCAGTGAAACAGAGAGTTCTGGGTAATACAGGTCCAGACCTATCATTAGGCAGAGTGAAGTGGCTTCCTCAGGCAGTGGTTCTGGGTGTCGTGTAAGAGACACAAATTGTTAGCTGTTTAAATTCATTTTTGTATTTCTTTTCTCTTTTTCTAAACTCTCAAAGATTATGGGATTTTCTGCCTCAGTTGCCAAAATAAATTGGCAAACCTTGGGCACTATGCACCTTGACCCGTGTGGTGATGGGGGGCACTGTCATTTGCTATACCACTTCAGGCACAGATGTGTTGATCTGGGCGTGTGTGTGAATGAATATGGACCACCAGGCTTCACTCTTCTAAGAAGACATTTTGCTCTTGCATTGTGTTTTGGTAACCCAGATGGGCATTGGAATTATAGTTATTTTCAGCTGCTGATTTGGCTGTCGGGAATAGGGACAAGCAGAAGCCAAGTGGTCCTTTTAACTGAACACTGTCTATGGCATAACCTTCACTGCATCTTTGCTTCGCAGCAGATGTTAAATGAATGCCTCAAGTTACAGGAATTTCATTAAGTGAAAGACTTGCACCTCTCTCTTATCAACACGAGTGGTGCCAGTAAGAAGACAAAACTCCCCAAGGGAAATTTCTGACTAAGCTTGCTTCTTACCTTATTCTGTTCCTGATTCTCCCTCCAGCTTATTGAGTGAACGTAGCAGAGGGGAAAACCATACAATTAATGTGCAAATGTTCCCATGTGTGAAAAGGGTGAGTGGATGCATGTAAATGCCATAAATAACAGAGCTGGGATGAACAGACAGTGGTGAATCCATTGCTCTGATCCTTGTCCTTTTCACCTTCAGACTGGAAGCAGAGTGAGAGTGGGAAGATGCTAGAGTGATGGGTTATATCTGCTGAGCGTTATACTCCTAAGTACCTTTGATCATTAGGGATGCTGGAGAATTCCAACATAAACAGAAGCAGACATCGTTGATTATTCATCCTATGTGCAAAATAGTTCCATGTCTGAATGCCCTGCCATTAACCCCCTTCCCCAAAACCCCAAAACCTAAACATAGAAATGTAGAACGCCACACAAATGGGTTCACCTTATGTGCTCCTACCAGTCTCATAAACTGAAATGCTTGGGAATTCTAAGAAAATAAAGCAATCAATGCAGCTTTTAAATCAGTAGTCAGTTCTCTACCTTTGAGTCAGTGTCAGCATTATTGCTGGTAGTCTATGTCAGGATAATAAATAGGTTTTTCTCCTTGGTGCAAGATGAGAAGGGCACACAAATAACCCAGCTCACAGATCTCATAGCCCAGCACAGTGAGGATATTCATAGAGGGGTTTTTTATTTTTTTTAGTGCGATATTGTAGCTACAGTCTCTGTAGGATCAGGGTGACACAGTGGGCTTTGGTCTTTTACTTCCACATTTAAAAGGGCTGACTTATCCTATAATTCATCAGTCAGGTAGAGAGTAGCCTGCATCTTGCCTCTTGTTTTGCACTGAGCTCTCCCAAATCTGGTTGAAACTGTTCTAATATACAGTTTTCTGACACATACTTCTGTGCATGAGAGGGTTAAGTTGAGCCCTGAGCTCAAGTTGCCAGTGGGAGTGGCTCAGTAAGCTACCAGCAACCTTTGCTCTCCCTTCTCTCTCTCTCTTCCTCCTTTGAAGAACAAGGAATCATGCAGCCATGGCTTCTACTGTAGCTGCAAAAAATACTGAATCTCTTCAAAATGAGATTTTACAGGCTGCATCTTTGCCAACCCAAACATTGCATGATCTTTTTGTAAGGAAACCATTTCCTTTCTTTTTAAGCTGTTTGGAGCCTCTTTATTTTTACTGCCAATGGATGGAGACCTGTTTGATATAACCTCTGAAACTCTGTGTTATTTGCAAAGATAAGGGTCTGTGATTTATTCTAATCTAAGCATTTGCATGGTGAATGTTTGTTTAAAGGTAGATGAGGGCAAACATAAAATTAACTACATATTAATGTGCTTGAAGCAATTGCAGTTGCCATTGTGCTAACTCTGCTATGAGAGAGTACAAACCACTCTCTCTCTAACAGAAACCTCACCTATTTAAACCATAAATACAGGGGCCTTGATATGGATGATGACCTTAGCATGGGAGGTAGGAGGCTTTGCATTGCAAAAATAAATAAAAGAGCCCCCATTCGATTTTTTAAATCGTGCAGACGACGAATTCCACAGGCAAAGGGACAAGTTCCCCTCCCCTGACACTATGACCTCACTTTGCCAAGTCGTGGGGGAAATTGCCTGCACTCAGGGGCAGAAAGATGCAGTTAGTTTGGCCCTTCCTAGTGTGTCCAGTTGATCGTTTAGGAACTACTGTTATAGCTTCAGGCCATGGAAGCTGTCCCATTAGGAAGAAAGGGGTTCTGCCCCAGCAACCCCAAACTGTTTTCAGCTAGCTCCCACCTGCCTGCCTGCCTTCATATTTACAATCAGTCCAGAAGGTGGTCCTAGCTGTCATCTTTCTCCTCTTTAGTATTGATCTTGCACTTGTAGAATTCAATAGGGGACAACACTAGAATTAATTGTGCTCCATCTGTTCTTGGCTCTGGCATCCTATCACCGGCCTCCCTGTCTTTCTAAGAAGCTACCACTTCAGGTACTACAATTAGAAGTTGAATAATAACATGAGGGGGGCAGAGGATGGGTACACTAGATCTGCCCCTCTTTCACCATCCCCATCACCCTCCAACAATCTTCTGGAGTAGAGGGCCTTCTTCTATATTTGTGAAGGCTCTCAGGACCTTTTAGAACACTAATTTATCAGGGTTCAAAAATATGACCATGGAAGTCAGAGAGTGATGGAACATTAAATCCTCCCTTGCTCATGTGCTTATTCTATTTCTAATCACAACCCCTGAAGCATTAGGTTGAAATGCATAGTTCAAATGTAAGGAACACATACCTATTTAAGCCAGAGTGGCTTTTGAAATTTGCCACCCAAAGAATTTGAAGTGAAGAAACACATTCAAAGGAAAATGGGAGAATCCTTAAAACCTCACTGGAATCCACAGGCCTAATGTTCAATCTGTTCCACCATGCAACAGATTTCTGGTGCTAGTCCTGGATGATTATTTTCCCAGGGGCTTGGAATTCCCAGAAGAAATGTGTCTTTTTAAGAAAAAGAATCAAGATATTCCTTTGAAGGGGGTTCAACAGTTCCTCAAGTAAAAGTCTGGGTAGCCTTAGAGAGGTTTCTATTTTCAGTGGGAGACTAAATAGATGCAGGAAGAAAAATAAATTATCCTGCAGATTTCAAATGCTGGTTTGCAACATTCTCAGCTGTTAATAGGTGGGACCCTGGATTCAGAAGGGGCCAATGTGAGTCTCAAAAGCCATATTCAGGGAGTTACCACAACAAAGGGGCCGGCAGCAGGGGCAGACCTTGCTAATCTTTCGTAATATGGCGCCCTGTGCAGGGTCAAAATTTGGTGCTCCCGAATGGATCTTCTCAATTATGGATCTTCCCAATTTCGCACCCCCTCAGCTTGGTGCCCTGAGTGGGGGAACCACTCATACTACCCTAAATCTGTGCATGGGATTTGCTCCACTCCATCAGTGACTTTCAATGTGCTAGCAGTGCTCCCAGTCTGACACACAATCAGCTGAGCTTAAAGAAGGTCACCTTCACAGTGGCGAAGGAAGGAGAGCCAGCACCTGGGATGGTGGCGGGATCCTCTGCTAGTGGCTGCAGTGGTAGCAAAAGGATCCTTTGCTCGTGGCTGCAGCAGTGGTGGAGGGATCCCGCTGCTGTCCGTATGGTGCTTGAGTGGTGCTGCACATATGCATACATGTGCCACTGGACGGTTTGCTTACTGCGCCACTTGAGCGCTGTACAGATGGTGGAGGAGGGTGCAGCTGTGCCCAGGGGCGGCAGGGCGAGCCCCTTGCGGGGTGCCGTCTTGTCACCCCTCCTCAGAGATGGCACCCAGGGCAAACCACCCCCGTTGCCCCCCTTCCTTCGTCACTGCACCTTCGTTGCACAAAGGATTTCATACAAGGGGATGGGAACAACAGATGATGGCTAGCGTAATTTCATTTCTAGCACTCAGTCTTGGGGCAGATCCTTCGAAACAACTTGGGTAAATCCACCCTGATCTCATTCATATGCGCGTATGCTGACCCACGATTAACCTTGTAGCTGTGCTTTTTTATTTCTTAAAAAAATCTGTTTCTGAGTTACTCTGTGCTATATGTAGGGCAAATCTTGTTGCCATTGCACCCATAAAAGAAGACTTGAGATGCATAAATTAGGGTGCAAAAAGGTAATCTTTATTAAATAGAACAAACAAGAGGATCTGCAAAACCAATTAACCAGATTAGCCAAATCAAAGTAGTCCAGTCAGGAGAATTATCCAATAAGGAGGGAACTAATCCCTCCCATCTCCTGGGCATGTTTACAGATTGCCTTATCCCACATATTCCCAGATGATTGCATTAATGTGTTTCAGGTGCTGCATAATACTCATGGCACATTTGTAAGAAAATGATCTTTTGAACTGCCTGCCTAGTGACATCAGGCAAGTGCTTTCCTTGAACTCTTTTCAGTGCCTGCTAAAAACATTTTTCTTTAGGGAAGCCTATCTAGACACATAGAACATTGGCATGTGTTTCAATCCAGTTTCTAGTTTAGCATTGATTTTAACTAACCTTTGAATGTTTTGAATTGCTGTATTTAAGTGTGGTGGTCTGTTGTTTTTTACTGAAATTTTCATTTGTTCCTTTTGTAAACTGATTTGCACTTTTTCTGCAGGTAAGTAGTACAGTATATACTTTTATTTTATTTTATTTTATTTTATTTAAAAAAACCCCAATAAAGAGCAACAATAAATAATCCAGAGCTCTTCAGTGCTCCACTGGGAACATTTTGACAGTCTCTTATTTTGGCAGAGCCCATGCACCCATAGTAGAGAAACAGAGCCTTTTTTTAAAAAAAATGTAGCGCTATGGAGCTTAGAAAAGTAGATAGTACAGGAAAAGCAGTAACAACACAACAAAAGGGTGGATTTTTTTCTTCTGTTTTTTTGGTGGCCTCAAACTTGGTCATGGTACTTTGTTGACATTGTAGTTAGACTCATTGGAAGGTGGGGGTAAAATAACCCTAAATTGCCCCAGTTCATATTGTTATTTGGCCCCAGTAGTTGTATATAGGGCAGAAACTTTTACTAATGAAATTCCTTGCATATGATGCAACGAAAAATAAATATATGTGACAAGATCCAGGTTTGGGGCAAGTACTATTTGGTGAGAGAACCCACGCAGAAATTTAAAATCACAAAATATCACAAAGTAAAGCATGGAAATATAAGCTGTTAAACCTTTAAAATATGTCCTTGTGAGTTCCAAAACTTCCCTCTTCCATCAGCATAGAAGAAGGCTACACATCTGTTAAGTTAGAAATTGGTTACTTACGGTACAAACTCTTCAGTGGTTTGGTTCATGGGTTTTTCCATAGATCAGCCAGAAAAGTTGCACAGGCAGTAAAACTTGGCATAGTTACAAGGGAAAGTTCCTAGATTATTGGTATAGAAACTCAAGAGAGGCTTGTTACAGCCATGCAGCTAAACTGGAGCAACCAGCTTAGCCTTCTCACTTGCTGAACTTCCAGGTAGACTGAAGGGAACAAAGGCTTGATTACCTAGTCCCTCCCAAGGTGAGCTAAACCTGGCGGGACAGCTTACTATATGGTCTTAACTCTTTCATGCATTAATTAGACTTAAGCATGTTAGCTATAGATGGGGCATGGGTGGTGCTGTGCTCTAAACCACAGAGCCTAGGACTTGCCGATCAGAAGGTCGGCGGTTCGAATCCCCGCAACGGGGTGAGCTCCCATTACTCGGTCCCTGCTCCTGCTAACCTAGCAGTTCGAAAGCATGTCAAAGTGCATGTTGTACCTTTGTACTGTTTTGTTGTTGTTGGCCGTCCTGAGCCCGGCTTCGGCTGGGGAGGGCGGGATATAAATAAAATTTATTATTATTATTATTATAAATAGGTACCACTCCAGCGGGAAGGTAAATGGCGTTTCCGTGCTCTGCTCTGCTTCACTTAGTCATGCTGGCCACATGACCCGGAAGCTCCCTCGGCCACTAAAGCGAGATGAGCGCTACAACCAAAGAGTCGTCTGCGACTGGACCTAACGGTCAGGGGTCCATTTAACTTTACCTTTATGTTAGCTATATGAGGCTGGTTATCCCACAATATTTTTTGGGGGTTGTGTGTGTGTGTGTGTGTGTGTGTTTGTTTGTGTTTGTATTTTAACTTTCACAGGAATTTAAATATGGCTTGCTTCTCATCTTCCCCAAGAGCAGAAAGCCCAAGGTAGTACCTTTCTACAAGTTTGTGTACATTTACAAGGACATTTTATCTGCCTTTATTCTGGTTAAGGACTATTGCCCCTCCAAGCTGCTTCAGCAATTAGCTGTAAATAGCTGTGAATAAGGCACATTGAGGGCCATACATAATGACTAACCTTCCCTAGGCCTATAAAATATTCAGCAGCTCCCTATTACTCCAGTTAGTTATATTAATCTAAGTTTTCTGAGTCTCAAGGAGGGAGAGGAAGCAAAATGAAGCTTTGCAGTTCCTTTTTCTTAGCTGTGTAACAGTTTCTTTCCTGGGTTTGACAGCATATCTTTGTTGTATTGGGCTGAGTTCCCATCACAAAACCTCGAGAGTGTTTTGAAACAGCCAAGCAGCAATCCAAACCACAAACAGCTGACAAATTAAAATACAGATTGCTCAGGAGATGACGATAGCCGTGGGCTCCTGTAGCAATCGCCATGTTTTATGGGCTGAGACCTTGTACCTCACAGAGGAGAGGGTTCTCAGAGGCTCTAGCCATGACTGGCTATTTGCTAACTTCCAGGTATAGTAACAATTGTTTCTGAACACCTGTTACTGGGCAGCAACTGGGGAGCAACGATTGCCCTCATGTCATGCTTGTGGGCTTCCCAAAAGGCATTTTGGCTGACCACTGTGAGAAACAGGTCCCTGCAATGGACTAGCCTTTGATCGTAATGATCTGGGCTCTTCTTATGTCCTTGTGGTAAAACAGGCACACAGGAGCTTTGACTCAGAGTAGCTCCCTGGCTCACATTTACCTTGTGATTTTTGAGCAAATATCTCCCTGGCAAAGGCTGACCATTTTCATGCATGGAGACATGGGCTGCATTCACATGACAGTTTATGCAACTCCCCCGACATTTCCACAGCTGGCAATTTCTGCACTGTATTTCAGTTTTCACATGACACAAAAACCAGTTCCAGAAAACTAACGTAACATAGGGCTTGTTCAGCACCAGGCGCAGCAGCATCTAGGGGTGGGTGGAGTGTCTTTGGCTCCCTCAATATTTGCTGGCAGGGGGCTGGGGCCCCTCAGTGTTGAGGGAGTGGAGGAGGCCGAGCACAATGTGTGTTGTGTGTGTATGATGTCATGCACACACAATGTTGCATCGCTGGAAGGAGGCTGAGCAGGGAGCCCAGCGCTGCATGACATCCTCTCTCACACTCAGGAGGCGCTAACCATTGAACTATACCACGCTGGGCTCCTTGCTCAGCCTCCCTCGGTGATGCGACATTGTATGCGTCACATGTATGATGTCACATGTGTGCAGTAAGCAACGTGTGCCAGCCTCCCCCCCCCCCCGTTCTTGGGCGCAAGACAGTGCCTCTGTTTAGCACTAATTTCCGCGTTATTTGATTCCAGAAAGAATCCATTTGCCTGGAAAATCATGGATTGAAAGAGACCCCAAATACCATCCAGTCGAAACCTCTGCAACGCAGGAGCCACGGCTAAAGAATCCCTGACAGATGACCATCCAACCTCTGTTTAAATCCCTCCAAAATCATAGAATCATAGAATCATAGAGTTGGAAGAGACCACAAGGGCCATCGAGTCCAACCCCCTGCCAAGCAGGAAACACCATCAGAGCACTCCTGACATATGGTTGTCAAGCCTCTGCTTAAATGTGGGAGTAAAGTGATGAAATTTGGAATGGTGTACTGGCATACTGTTCTTTCTTGCTGTTTTCACTGGGGATTCTTCTTTTTCATAATAATAACAATAATAACAATAATAAATTTTATTTATCTCCCGCCCTCTCTGGCCAGAGCCAAACCAAAGGCCAGGCAGAACACCTCTGTCTTGTGGGCCCTGCAGAAAGATGTCAAGTCCCGCAGGGCCCTAGTCTCTTGTGACAGAGCATTCCACCAAGTTGGGGCCAGTACTGAAAAGGCCCCGGCCATAGTTGAGACCAATCTAACCACCTTCCAACTTGGGATCTCCAAAATGTTGTCATTTATAGACCTTAAGGAGAGTCGGTCCAGAACCATGCATGAGTGGGAAGGGGGGCGAGTAGCAACATTGTCTAATGATGCCTGTTGTTGTGTCCAACTACACCCACTGGTGTGAGTGCTATTTAGCATGATATAAAAATGGGACAGGAGTTCTACCATTATCATCGCTAATAATACACAATATTCCCTGCATCTGAATGCACCCCTATTGTGGACAAAGATGGAGCCAAGGGCAAATAGCACAGTCCAGGGTGGACAAAAACCATATTCCAAAAGCAGCAACCAACGATCAGGGCCACCAAAGGTGGAAAGTGCAATTTAAGGTGTATGAATGTGTGTAAAAGTAGCCTATTGTACAACGCCAAGATTTACATTTGTTTTCCCTTTCCCCCTGCCTACCACTGGCAAGTGGCCCCTGCAAGGTTGCCCAAAACATAACGTGGCCCTGGGTCTGAAAAAGGTTCCCCATCTCTGATTTGAACTGACCACCCCATATCCCTTTTTTTCATATTGGGCCTTTACACCCCACATTTGCACCTCTTCTCTAGGGAGGAGCAATACATAGTTTTGTGTGTGTGTGTGTGTTTGTGTGTTACACACATTAGGTCAAGCATCTGTGTGCAAAGTAGCCACCCTTGTGAGAAAAGGGAGGTGAAGAGGAAGCATAATGGATGCTGATGCTAGCACAGTCTTCTTTGCCTGTGCAGGACGCCGCTATTGATCACAGGGGATTTTCCGTTGCTCTCATGAAAAAAGATACTGAGCAGGGAGCAAAAGTCCATTATTGACAAAAGAAAAAGCCTGCTAGAAACCCTGGGTGGCAAGGATGTAGCTAAGATCAGTACAAGAGAAAGTTTCTGCAATCCATCAAGAGGAGGATGTGTGCAGGTGACCTGCCCATCACCTCTCACCATTGTACTTTGCAGAAGGCAGCCTGTATTGGAAGCACCCCTGTGGGCTATGAAAGCACTCAGAGACACCTGTGAGCTTGCCCTTTACTGCCGCAAGCCCAAGCTGTTAAATATCATGCTCTTTGGGCTGTGATTTACTCTGCTGATGGCCTCCTCCCTTCTTCCTGCAGCCTCCCCGCCGTCCCATCATAAGGGACCAATTCTGGACATACGGCAAGAGGCAGCAGTGGGAGGGAGGAATGATTGGGCCAATGAACATAGACTTGCAGAGGCAGAAATGCAGCATTCAAGAGCTCACGAACAAATTGAAATAACAAGGTTGTCCAGGGAGTGGGAGTGTTTTTTTTGCGAATAATTTCACAACCTGCAAAAGGTAACCTTTTGTTGAAGCTAAGATAAAACCTGCCAGTTGTTGGGGTGGGGTGGGCGGTGACCATGCCAAATATTGTCGTGTCTCCCTGTGCTGCAACGCCAACAGCAGGAATGGGAAATGAAAGTGTTGCCGTGGCATGGCAGGGAGTGTTTGCCCGGTTGCCTTGGCAATGGGAAGACATTTCTTTCTCCTGACACCAGTTTAGGAAGGGGACAATGGACAATGGAGATCCCCTCAAAGGATACCACTGGAAGTATTTGATTATTTTCACGTGGCCATCAAGTTCACACATCCCCTCGCAGATTGCCCAAATTCCACTGACCCCATCCTCCTAAACCAGGCATAGGCAAACTCAGCCCTCCAGATGTTTTGGGACTACAGCTCCCATCATCCCTAGCTAACAGGACCACTGGTCAGGGATGACGGGAATTGTAGTCCCAAAACGTCTGGAGGGCCGAGTTTGCCTATGCCTGTCCTAAACCTATGCCCCCCCAATAATCCAGAGGCCATGATGGGGGGGTGCATTTCTCCCCTTCATTCCCCTTCTTCCATCTGTCTACCACAGAGGACTGGAACCTGGGAGATAGGGGTTCAAATCCCCACTCAGCCTCTATGGTGATCGCCAGTCGCCAGTCGCCATCTCTTGGGTGGCGGAATATAAAGTTATAAATAAATACTTTTTTAAAAAAGGGGGGGAAGGCTGTCCGGTGCTGATCTAATCTAAGGGATAAAGGTAAAGGTAAAGGTAAAGGTAAAGGTTCCATTAGGTCCAGTCGTGGACGACTCTGGGGTTGCGGTGCTCATCTCGCTCTATGTGGCCAGCATGACTAAGCCGCTTCTGGTGAACCAGAGTAGCGCACGAAAACGCTGTTTACCTTCCTGCCAGAGTGGTACCTATTTATCTACTTGCACTTTGACGTGCTTTCGAACTGCTAGGTTGGCAGGAGCAGGGACCGAACAATGGGAGCTCACCCCGTTGCGGGGATTCAAACCGCCGACCTTCTGATCGGCAAGCCCTAGGCTCTGTGGTTTAGACCACATTGATCTAAGGGATAGGCACCATTAAGTCAAGTTGGCTCAAAATTGGTGTTCCAGCATTCTGAGCCTGGAAGTGAAGACCTGAGCCTTCGCTACCCTATCCAGAACATGGCTGAAAACATCCACTCTGCTCAAAGATTTGGTCTGCTCACAAGGAGTGGCTTGCTCATGAGTATTCATTCACTCTTGGAGAGTTCTTGTTTTGCAGGTGGGCACTTCAGTGTCTGGTGGCCAACTAAGCCTATACATTTAGGCACACTTTAGCGACAGCTCAGTTTCTGCCTCTGATTCCAAGAGGAGTCTACATGGGTTGTCAGGTGAAGGTAAATTACTGTTTTCACCTGAGGGCCCCAGCTCTGTCTCAGTGTCCCTTACACACAGGCTGCTCCTCTACAATATTTTGCTATGGGAGTTCCAGCTCATTTTCCAGTTATGCGTGTGGGGAGAATAAAGTTGCTTTGTACTTGATCTATGGATGTAATTCTGTTGTTGATGTCATGCTGTATTCTCTCTGTACATACATGTGTGTGCTTGTGTATAATATTAGTGGTACAGACACGTTTGCAAACAAACAAACAAACAAACAAACAAACAAATAAAGCAGCTAAAATCACAAACAGCAACCCTTCACACTGCAACATTTTGTTGCTCTGGCTGTGTTGGAGAAAAAATTACAGTGGTGCCTCGCAAGACAAAAAGAATCCATTCTGTGATTCTCTTCGTCTAGTGGTTTTCTCGTCTTGCGAAGCAAGCCCATTGACGGATTAGCGGATTAGCGCTATTAGCGCTATTAGCGGCTATTAGCGGCTTTTAGCAGCTTATCAGCTAATTGGATCAGCTGATAAGTGACTTAGCGGCTTAGAAAAAGGGGGGGAGGGGGAAAACCGCAGGAACTCGCAAGACATTTTCGTCTTGCGAAGCAAGCCCATAGGAGATTCGTTTTGCGAAGCACCTCCAAAATGGAAAACTCTTTCGTCTAGCGAGTTTTCCATCTTGCGAGGCATTCGTCTTGCGGGGCACCACTGTAATAATTTCATAAAACTGTATTTTGATGATTCCATTTTCTTTTAAGCCCATGGCCTAGCTACGGTAAATGGAAAAGGCCTGTGCCTGCCTAGCTTTTATGGTATAGAACTAGCTGTTTTTAGGTACTGTACGTAGCAATTGTCCGTTCCAGAACACTGAAAAGAATAAACTGTTAGAATCTATGGTGCCCATTGTATGCATGAAAAGGGAATCAACTGGGCATGGCAATTGTGATTAGTCTTGAATTGTTTTGTATATAGATGATAGAGGACATTTAATGAACAGGAAAATTAGTCAAAATCTTAATAAAGACACTAAAAATTGTTATATGTAATCACATGATATTATGATGAGGGCTGATCTGAAGAGCCAAATGTTTTTCATTGGTTCAGGATGCTGACATTGGGTTGCAACTATTAAGATTGCTGTGATCCTTTGATTGGTGAATGAAGTAACGTGTGTGATCTGAAAGTATGTAAAAAGCATTGCTTTGGATGTGGTTCCTTGCAGCCTCCTCCTTACTTTTGAGGCTATCCCTATGCACATTTGTATTTCAATAAAGGCCTATCTTTTAACTTGGAGCCTTTATCCTTTTATTTTGAGTTTCTGTGTGGGTAACCTCCAGTCTAGGAACCTCTTTCTAAATTTCTCCAACAGGTGATTCCCAGCAGATGGAATCTTCTTGTTCTGTGCACCCAGGAAGGCAGGATGTAGGAAGAAGTGGAAAGAGCTTGTGTGCTGACGCATGGCATCATTGTGAGAGTATCAGTGCATAAATCACAGTATATAGATCACAGGTGGGCCCTTGTATTGATCCAACAGAGCTCTTCCTGTGTTCTTGGGGGTGAAAGCAGAGCAAATGATACGTTGCACTTAGGCCAGCATGTCATAGTGTTAGTATGAGATTATGTGATTATGACAGTGGTGACTGCTCAGTTCAAAAGACAGAAGATAAATGAAATTTCCAAGAGGAATGTCAACAAATATTCTGGAAATAGAAGACTTAAAAAAAATAATGAGAAGAAATTGAACATAGGTGAATTGTTCTGGGTATGCCCTGTCCAAGACTCAGTTGATCTTGCCTCCGATCAAAGGCCACTTCATACATGATAGATCCTCCTCTGGTTAGATTTGTCGATTTTTTCTTGACCCTCTATTGACATCTTTAAAAATGTGTCTAAAGATTCTATTTTCCCCGCAGCTCTCTGAAGTCTGAGTCAGAAGTGCACGCGCCAAAATGATATCAGGAATGAAAAGTCATCTCTATTTGCTACAGCAAAAGTGCTGTCCTTGCATATGAAGGGTCAAAGCTCAATGGCAGAGCATCTGTTCTGCATGCTGAAGATCCCACTTTCCATCTCTGGTATCTCCAGGTAGGTCTAGCAGGCACCATTGTCTGAAAGCATGGAGATTCACCGCCAGTCAGTGTAGACAATACTAAGCAAAATGGACCAATGGTGCTTCTGTAACAGCAAAACCGGGCACCTTCATCTGCCCCAGCTGCAATAAAACATGTCTTTTCTATATTGATCTCTACAGCCACAGCCAGGCGGCAGGGGCAAATGAAGGCTAACTGACACCCGGGGTGGGGCAAACCGCCGGCTGCACATGCATTGCACTGCTACATATGACACATGCATGGTGACACTGCGTAGGGCGCATGGGCGGCATTGCTACGTACAGCACATGCGTGTGACACCGTGCATGCGTTGTACGTAGTGGTTTGCCGCCAACGCTGCTCAAATGCCGTACAGATGGTTGCAGGATCCTCTGCTTGCAGCTGCAAATGGAGGATCCTCCACATGTGGCTGTGGTGGCACGATGGCTGCTCACACTGCCGCGCCCAGGGGCAGCGGGGCAAGCACCCCTGCAACATGCCTTCTTGTCACCCCCCCCAGACATGGCACCCGGGGTGCACCACCCCCACCCCTTGCAACACCACTGCCAGGCACTGTAACTCTCCAACAGTTTGACTACTTCCAATGGCACACTTCTATTGTCTCTCTTAAACAGATGGATGCCAACAGCAGGGAGCAATGGTCAGACAGAGTCCTAGGTATAAAGATTAAGAAGTGGTCAGGCTGGTCATGGCCAAGTGATCTTTGCCTGTGTCTTAGACACAGGGTAGGTTCAAGACTCACAAGAACTCAGCTCCGTGAATTTGGAAAGAAAATTTAAGTTTGTGTGTTCAGTATATTGACCATACAAGCCAATAGGAGTGTGCCTCAGCTTACCACCTCTGTTGGTATTCTGGAAAGATCTGGGCCAATGTTTGATTTTCTTACAGAACTCTCTGTGTTATTCAGCTATAAACACACTGTGCATTTAATCTTGAATGGGAACCAGAACATTTCACCACTGGGTGCGCTGTTTCTCTTTCTTTTCAGAGCAGATTGCCTTGTGCTAGGGTAATTGGATGCAACGTAGGGGGAGAATTCTTATACTTATTGTGAGACCAGGGAAATTTGGCTTCTTCCGGTATGAGAAAACTCTTCCAGTATGAGAAAACAGGCCAATCCGATGTCTTCAGTGCCACCAAGTAGATGCTCATTATCACAGAACTTTCTCCTCACAGTTTTGTGTTTCAATACAGAGACTCTGTGCTTTGCTCAGAACAGATCAAAAATATAATTTCACCCAAGAACCAGGACGATTGACATGCCCATTTTTGGAAGACTTGTCTTCTCAAACCTGATCTCCTCCACAAGCAAATTGCCAGTGGTTAAATTTTGGTGAAAAACACTAGCATCTTTTGAGATCTATATTGTTTGTCAATGCCATAATTTGGCTTTTCTTGGAGGAACTGATCTCTCTAGTGTTTTCTGATAACAAGATGAGTGTTTCTGCATCCTAACCTAGTACTTTTTCTTCTTCTTTTGGAGCCAGCACAGCGTAGGTCCACAACTGTAGAGCTAGCTAGAGAAGTTAGGAGTGTTTTTATCTTTTGATTTCTTATCTACAATTGTATGTGTTCTTTGATGTCTTTCATCTCTCAGCATGTTTGCCGATAGAGAAACACAACACCCTTTCTTGTTTTAAAAGCTTTAGACTGGTGCATAGTGTGAGCACAAAAGCCAACACTATGCCTAACCACTCTGTAGGCTGCTAAATGCAGGACTCAGAGGCATGCCCAGAGGAAGTCTGATCCTTTTATTGCTTTATTCTTTTTGTAGACTACTTTGAAGGATTTTTTTTTAAAAAATATCAGTATATAATTTTATGAAAGAAAGGAGGAAAGGAAGGAATGAAGAAAGGAAGGAAGGAAGAAAGAATTTGGAACTAAGGAACTGCCCAACCAAATTACAATTCTGGCAGCAAACCTTCAGGACCCTGGACAGTTCCATGTGGACCTGGATGGCCTGATACCAGATTCAATCACAAGCAGAGCTCCGACTATTGCTCCAGCTCTAGCCTGAAGGCAACTGGCAGTTTAAGTACTCCTACAGCAAGAGGCCCCCTTCATGGATCACTACCTTGTCATGGCGAAGGGGCTTGAATAACTCAAAGAAGCTATGAGCTATGCCGTGTTGGGCCACCCAAGCCGGACAGGTCATAGCCGAGAGTTTAAACTAAATGTGATCCACCTGGAGAAGGAACTGGCAAACCACTCCAGTATTTTTGCCAAGAAAACTCCATGGACATAAAAAAGGAGAAGCTTTGAGAAGAAAGCGAGAGTTCCCAAGGCATGCTCTTGGTTCATGGGGTCATGGAGAGTCGAAGACGACTAAACAACAACAACACAGCAAGAAGCGCATGTGTAAATCCACTGCCCTGGATGGAGCCTGGTTATGAGATAAAGGGAGCATGCTTTTTTTTTTAAAAAAAAAAATCCAGATTACACCCTTCTGTACCTTCTATGATTGCTGGTCTTGGAGCAGTGATGGAGGCGAGGGGACCTCTTCTGCTGCTGGGGAGGAACAATTAAATCATGGAAATGTAGAGTTGGAAGGGACCCTGAAGATCATCTAGCCCAGAACCTGCAACCTTGGTATTATCAGCATCAGAGTTAGAGGCAAAGCTACCTACTTAGGAGAAGAGAACGGGGAGCTCACTATACACTGGGGCTTCTCCTCAGTAGAAGACTCTAGTACAGTCATACCTCAAGTAACGTTAGCTTCAGATTGCACATTTTCAGGTTGCATCCCGCAGCAACCCAGAAGTACCAAAAAAGGTTACTTCCGGATTTCACCACTTGCGCATGCACAGGCGCGCAAAATGACACCACGCACATGCACAGAAGCAGCGAATCACGACCTGTGCATGCACAGATGTGCAGACGTGGGTTGCGTTCTTTTCAGGTTGTGAACAGGCCTCCAGAATGGATCCCATTCGCAACCAGAGGTACCACTGTATCCGCCTTTCTAAGTATGAGCCAAAGCAGTAAAAAAAGCAAAATAAAAGTTGTTCATCCCAACTTTAAGGAAGGATAGGAGCATCAGAATTCAAGGGAAATTGGTCAAGGCTGCATACATGTTCTGAGCAGTGCCTGAACTCTACAATCTTTCTGTCCGTGTTCTCCTAAATATGTGCAAACTAAATCCCTCGGCAGTGTTTTGAACTAGCTGTCCTCTTTAAACGAAGCCAGGGAAAGATGTGATATTTCTGATGTTGCGGTCATTATTACTGCGCATTCCTTTAAATATTTACAAATCCATTTATCATGGAGTTTAAGGACTCAGCTTTTATAATGATCCAATAAATATAAACTAAAAATATATAAAGAACCCCACTGCCAGAATCCCAAGGGCAGAAATAACATTACGATGCTAATACGGTCTGTTGGAGGCTGCAGTAATCCAGATTACCATACATAACCGTCTCCCAGAAACTAATTTGACTTTTATTGTGCTGCTAAATGAAATTATTACATGAGCTATAGATTATTGAGCCCTGTGGCAACATGGGATGGCAAAGCACTGGGATGGTATTTTCCCCTCTTTTTTCGATGGTGGGGGGGGGGAGGAAAAAAACTTCCTTAATATTGGTGCCTAGGTTTACGGAACAGTATGCACTTTAGGGCTGAATAACAGATGCTCTATCACTTAGCCTTAGCATAGCAAGTAAATAATTATTACTAGGTCAGGCAGAAAAGAATCACTTTGCTGGGACGAAATGCACTATGCAAAACATTGTGCTCATTACTAGCATCTTTCTGTCAGAGTCAGGAACTATGACACTTTGTGACAAGACAGCTTGGAGAAATTCAGCAGTGGCAGCCACAAAGGATCTGTTGCAGTTACATAATCCTCAACTGGCTGAAACACCGAACAGACCAATAAAAGACTTACGGGAGATGCGAGCTGTGCTATGTTTTCTGGATGGTTTTTGGCTTGTTACTCACTGGTAGCTTTCCCCACAAGTTATTCCCTGGCTCGTGCATGCCACAGGTCCCATATTTAGTCCCTGGCATCTCCTGGGGAGTTGCTGCCGGTATGTGTAGTAAACAGCTTGATTGAGTAGGCCATCTCCATATCGGGCAGTGGAATCTGGTCCACTAGGGCAAATGGGGCACTGCCCCACCAACTAAAGTTTGGCCTCAGCCAGTTCCCAGCTGCCTGTCTTCTGACTTACAATCAGTCCAGGGGATGCAACTGGCTAACAGCTTCCTCATTCTTATTCTCAGTGTTGCCCCTTGTAGAACTCAGAAAGGAGGAGGATGGCAACAAGACTAGAATTATTTGGCTCTGGATTCACTTATTGTTGGGCTAACTACCTCCCCCGACTGCTGTTCACTGCCCCCATGTATTCACTCTGGCGGGGACTTAGCAATGCCCATTTCTTTGCCTGCTGTTCCCCTCTCAGGGGTGGGGGGCTATGGTGAAAGTTGACCTCACCAAAGAGATAAATACTGTTAATAAGTCTAACTACAGAAATCATCCTGGCAGTCATTCAGCAGCTCATATTGTTGGCATTTTCAGCATGAGTCTGGCGAGTTACGATTTTTGTCCAATGGTAGACTTCGCTTCTTGCAACAATACAGAAAGGCAGGCTAAGGACTTTACTATGTACAGCCACTGCTGGAGATCTTGTCTGACTGGCTAAAGACCAGCAAGCTGTGAGACTCGGTGCCAGGTCTTTATAGCCTGCAGATGAGTATTTTATCTGAGTAGTTAATGTTTTCAGCCTGGTTTTATATTTCAAGTTTTCTGTAGTTTGATTCTCCCAGAGTGGATTTCCTCAGGTGTTCAGGAGGAAGGAAGGAAATAAAAGGCTGAAATGGTGAAAAAGGCAGGAGGGAAAAGTGAGGAAGACTGCACTAAGGAGGTATATTCAGCTAGTTCTACCTTCTTGAGCCGGGACTGAAGCTTAAAATGGGAATTCCTGGCTTCTCCTTTACCATTAGACCTCAATGAGAAATCACATTGAATGGAAGAAGCCCTAGCACCATTATACTGCCACCAGCACTATCAACACTAAGAGCTAAGGATTGGGAGAGGGGTGCGGTTTGTTTCACATTTTAATGGTGGGTGGGGATCTGCCTTATTCACACTTCCAAAACAATAGGCAAACCAAAATGCAACTCTCTCTCTCTCCACACTGGCAGTTCTCTGGATTTCACAATGTAGTTCACCAGACAACATGTACAGAAATCCAAATATAACAGGAAATTGGGTGTAACTGTGCATATGCTAGTGAAAACAACATATAGTACAGCAGTGCATTTGTGGGAGGGAGCACTAAAATGCTGTTTAAAACTGATTGTTTATATAGCTGTTTTTAATGTTTATGTTTTGTTTTTCATTAATGCAATGATTTTGTTTTTGTGAAAATTTAAAAACCTATTATATAAAAAATAATAATAAAATGTTGCTGAATTTTCATGCAGACTTTTTCGCTTTTTTTTTTTTAGTGATTCAGAAAAGTGACAAACAGGACATATGACTGGAACAATCAGAAATTGAATCCATCAGATTCATCCATTCCTACTTGCAGCCCAATCTTTTTATGCTTACTCAGAAGCAAGCACCTTAGGAGGAATTCAGTATAGTGCTCTGGAAATTCCTAATCAATACACACATTTCACTATGCTGGGGCTCGAGCTAGATATACTTAGTGGTCCCTCTGTCCTCAAAGTGCCCACTTCCTTGCAAATGTAGCAGCTGTCCATTTGCTTATCTCTCCCTCTGTGAACAATCATAAGCCCACAAGAAGGGTACCATCCCATCCTTTTCCCAACCAGATGCTTGTGGAAAGCCCAGAAGCAGGACCTCAGTGAAGCAGTACCCTCCCCAACAACTGAATACCGAGCAACTGGTATTCAGAGGTATACTGTGGCTTAGGGCACTCATATTTATGGGACCGCCTCTCCTGGTCTGCCCCGCAAAGGACCTTAAGGTCCATGAATAATCATAGTTTAGAGGTCCCGGGCCCTAAAGAAGTCAGATTATCCTCCACCAGGGCCAAGGCCTTCTCAGTGATGGCTCTGACCTGGTGGAATGCTCTCTCCCATGAGACCAGGGCCCTGCAGGATTTAACTTCCTTCCGCAGGGCCTGTAAGACAGAGCTATTCCACCTGGCTTTCAATTTGAACTTAGCCTGATCTTTTATTCCCCTTCCTTCCCTCCCCTTTTTATGCAGATTACCCGCTCTGGGATCCCACAGCTAATTCTCCCCTGGTCTCCTCGCTGGCCCAAATAGGACTAATTTAGCCAGCTAGCCCTGGTGATCATCTAATGTTTATTGGATGGATTTCCCTCCTAAATTGATTTTTGAATTCTGAATTTATTGTTATTCACATTTTATACTGTATTTTATGCTGTTTTTTGTTGCATCAATTACGGTAAGTGTTTTAAATTTGTTGTTAGCCACCCTCAGCCCAGTTTTCTGAACCGGGAAGGGCGGGGTATAAATAAAAATTATTATTATTATTATTATTATTAGTGGAGGCAAACACTGCAGCAATGGCAGAAGCCATTTGGTGCACATCACCTCTGAGAGGGAGAGAACAAGTTGAGTGGAGGTTATGGTTTTTTCCTCCTTGCTTCTTTCACAGCTCACTTGCTTAGAATGGGCAAACAAACAAGCAGCAAGCATAAGGGGGCGTGGGGGGTTATCAGTACCCACCTCTCCTTGGGACATGGGCTTTGGCAGGTGCCCAACAACACCACCTCCTGAAGACTGCCCTGTTCTAAGAAGATAGCCAAGTTTGCACAGATGAAACCAGTTCTTCAGGTACCCTGGTCTCAAACTGAATATCATGCAATGTTGATCCTAAAGTTGCCTCCTCTGTCTTCATATGCACAATCTCTCAGGCCAGCTCTGAGCTTCTCTGCCATTTTCAATCTTCCACGTAACCCGAACAAGTCCCCGAGCCAAATGAATCTTTAATGTCAAGAGTCAGGTGTATCTTCTTGTGGAGCATCTGAGCTTGTCTCTGACCCTCCCTGAAACCCAGCGCTGGAAATCATACAGAAGGGAATGGGTTTGGTTTGGATTCTGCCAGCATTCATGTGAAACAAATGCATCACTTTATAACCACAACAGCAATGTACTTTTCAAAATAGCCCCGGGCAAGATTTTCAAGAAAAATTAAACCCACTGCTCCACAAAGCTGCAGTTGACAGCAAGCTTTTTGATTCTATGTCTGTACAACAGCTCTTTATGCTGCACAGAGGAGGAAGATGTGAAAAACTATGAAAGACCCCACATCTGTCTCCTTCCTGGGCACATCACACATGCTTGCCCGCACACTGGTGATGCATCAGTTGGGGCCGCTTTTGATTGACACTGCACAGTAACCCGTTGGGGATGCCTCCCTTGAATAAGCGGAAGGGTTATATTGCACAGAAGTAAAAGAGGTCCCCGTTGCACGAGTCAACAGCTCACTTCTGTGTGATGTTGCAGCAGGAGATGCACACCCTTCCTGGCTTTGAACTTCCTTTGACAAAAGAAAGTGACCACTTCGTTCCGTAACATGTATGACAGGTGTAGCTGCAGAGAGCTGGTACAAATTCTGCACTCAGTTCCCATTGTTAGAGGCTTGGACATGTGTTTTGGCACGCATGTGACAAGAGAGGAAGTGTTTTTGTTTGTTTGTTTTAAGAAAGAAAAGAATCAAGATTAAAGCAAGCCACGAGAAGGATTCTTTTGTGAATCATTGGAATATTAATGTATCCAGTGTCACGATATGGGTTTATAATTTAGAAATATTCTAACAGTATTAAGAAGTTGGTGATTTGGGGATTTACCCTAAATACATGGGATCTAGGCAGTTCCAAAGGCCTAGAGGTTGTTACCCAAGTTTGACTTAGAAACTATGGAGAATAAAGTTGTTTTCAGCCATTCTGCAGTCCTTTGTCTGTGGACCAGACTGTAAACACACTCTACATTTGTAAAGAACAACAACCAGAAGCCTTTTTGCTAGGCATTTCAGGTCAAGAACAGCAGCAAGAATCTTATTAGCTCAAGGTTGGAAGAAAGAAGAAGTACCAAAGAAAGAATAATGGCAAAGAAAAATTGATGAACCATGCAGAATTAGCAAAGTTAACAGATAAATTGCATGAAAAGGACAATAGAGACTTTAACAATGAATAGGAATATTTTACAATTTATTTACAAAAACAACATAAAGAATTGAACTCATTGGCAGGTTTTGAATAAACACTCACAATTTTACTTAATTAAAACATGGAGGAAGATAATGTAATATGCAGAAAATAACAATTTTTGCAACAACCCAGAAAGGGAAGATAAGAGAAGTCATTCGGTGGGGGGGGGGTGAAAAATGTAAAATTGGACAATTGTTATTTGTAATTTGTTATAAAAGAGGAAATTTAATAAAATATTTATAAAAATAAAAACCCATTTTGAGTGTGGATCCTTAAGTAACCAAACCAGCATCATCTATGCACAAGTAGCAACAGGGACTGTGAAATCCTAGAGATTTACTGCCAGCCAGGGTAGACAATACTGGACTAGGTGGGCTAAATGTTCTGACTCAGAATAAGGAAGCTTCCTATAGTGTGTTTTTTTTTTTAAAACAATTTGACAATTTTATCTGCTTAGTTTGTAGTTTGCAGCTTGTGTTTGTAGTTTGTGCACAGATTTAGATGGCTGCTGGCTGATGGAAATAAGTATCTATCAGGAGATGATAAAGCAAATCATCACATATACAACTGTTCTAGCTCCGCAGGATGGGTAAAAAGGGTTTCCTTCCTTCCACGGGGTGCTTGAACTGAACCACTGACATTGCAAGGCTAAAAAGACAAAAACAAACCCTTGTGTGCACTTAATGTGGGAGTCAGTTCCATTGAACCTTGTGGGACTTGCTTCCCAATAAACATTTATTGGGTCAGGCTGTATAGATTAGGCAAGTCAGCACTAATTTTTGCGAGCGTGCAATGACAATGCTCTCCCTCCCCTCCTTTTAATATTACATTGCTTCTCAGTTTAATGCCTAATTACTTGGAGGGCTATTTTCTTCTGGGAGTACAAATATTGCCTCATCTTCTTTTTCCCTCCCAGAACCTGAGAAGCATTCATCATTGTTTTATGAAGGAATATTTATAAAGTTTTATAAAAAGGTGTCCTATCTCAGCTGCTGTCTGTTGCCATATTTTGTCATTTGTTAAGGACATATGTTTGGGCAGGAAGTGAAATATTAAGAGCATGGACCCCCCCCCCCCATCCATCTAGCTTGGCATTGTCTATCCTGATTGGAAATTGGATCTCCAGGTTTGAAGACAGGGAACTTGGTTAGTCCTACACGAAGATGCTGTCAGTGGCACTTAGGACCTTCTGCATGGAGAGCAAATCCTCTACTATTGATGTGTGAATCTGTCAGTTTCAGTTTCTCCTTTTTCCCAGTCTTCAGTTCTCTCCATTTTTACTGTAGTTTTATATTTCTAAGTCTTCAAGATAATCCACAACCAATTTAATGCCAATACACACATTTGCATGCAGTTTTCCCTAATCTGCACATTTTTGCAAAGCAATTTCCCTTAATAAAATGCATTTTATGCACACAACATATGCATTTTAATGCACAGTTTGCTCTGGTGTATACATTTTTGCGGTGCTTTTTCTAAAAAAAATGTTTAGGGGTGCTCTCATTTTCTTACTCATATTGAAATACTGCCCCTTAATGAGGCCAAACTTAGATTCACAAAATGTTTAAGGGTATGCGTACCCCTGCATCCCCCCAGAAAAAAACCCAATGCATTTTTGTACACATAAATTACTCAGAGAACTGCATTGCAAAATTCAGAGAAATGTGGATTTCAATGGATGACTCTCATATTGTTTTGGAAAGTGTAAATTAGCTAGCTTCACTTTAAAAAGTGATGTGAATCAAATTTCTCCCCCATCTCTAGCTCTTCCCTATTTAAATTCTAAGTTAAATCATTTAAATGACAAGTTTTTTTAATTGCCCCCAAAGCCACTTGAAGTGTTTGGAGGTCCTGGATGCCTGGCAGTTTTCAAAACTTCTGGAAATAGGTCAGCTTGAATTAGGATAACAACACATTTTATTTTATTTTATTTTTGCTGTTCTCTGGCTCCTTTAATCCAGGGAATACAGGCAATTAAGCTCTTTATATCCCTACGAGGCTGGCAGGGAAGTACTATCAAAATCCGAATTACAGAGAAAGTCTGTGGGCTAGGGGAAGTGAGAGAGCTGTCTGAGATTTCATATGGTGACTTAAACGAGCAATAGAATTTTGGAATATTTAAACTGACTACTGAAGGTAGTCTTGTAGTTACTAAACACAATGGCCTCAGGAGAAGGGAAAAACATACAGAAAGAAATACATTTCAAGGCCTGCCAATTTGTTTTCAGCCAAGATATGCAATTTTAATGTTGGCGTGCATCATTACTGCATGAAAAGTTGTTACCGTCATTATCTTTATGAATAAAGAGAAAGAAGAGTCTCTCTCTCTCTCTTCCCTCCCTCCCTCCCTCCCTCCTCCCCCCCCTCTCTCTCTCACACACACTACTAGAACTTGAGGCCACCTAAAAAACATAGACCAGCAGTAGGTTCAGGACAGACCAAATATGTGAACTTCATCATACCAGTGGCGTAGCGTGGGTTCTCAGCACCCGGGGCAAGGCAAGTAATTTGCGCCCCCTAACCCGTGGATTTTAGCACTCGAGTCTCTTCCGCCCCCCCAGATGTTGTGCCAGGTGCAGCAGGCCCCCCCTGCACCCCCCACGCTACGCCACTGCTCCCACCACAAGTCTTCAGGACAGCCTTCCGAAGGCTGGCGCGGGGAGGTCTCTCCGCCCCACCGCCAGGCTTCGGAGGAGGTCCGAGGACAGTGGGGTTCCTGCTTCCTCGAGGAGGGCCGGCCAAACACGCCCCCCCAAATGTTGCGCCCAGTGCGGCCGGCACCCCTGGCACCCCCCACGCTACGCCACTGCATCATACCGACACATTATTCACTTCGGAAACTTACTGAGCATGGCATAGCTCCAGTGGCTGGCTCCTCCTCGGGCTGCTGCTGCTGTGGAGAGAATGGAAGGTGGAAGCAGCCTCCTGTTGGTGGCAGCACCAGGAGAAGATGGAACAGGAAGTGCTAGCCATTGAAGCCACGCAGCCACTGTTCAGCTCTGCCCCTGGCTCCTCCTGACATCATATATGTGATGTCCCATCCCCCCAATCACCTTCACAAGCTGGTGCCTCTGATTACATGCCCTACCTCTCAGTACACAGCAGTGGTGCAGGCCATAGGAGGTGAGATGAGCAGCCCTGCCCCACAGACCACTACTGATGGGCATCTGAAGAAAGCTGGGCTTCTCTGTGCTGTATTAAAGCACAAATAACTGTGTAGTGTCCACAAGTGCAATATGGCTTCCCCCTTCTTCTCTCTCCTCTTGATCTAGGACAGTATTCTTCAACCTTGGAAACCCAGGCTTTTTTGGACTACAACCCTCATCATCCGCAGCCAATTTAGACAAGGACCAAGGATGATGAAAGTCAAAGGTACCAACTTGAATAAAATATTGGGGGAAGGGCGGGTAAGCCCCACCCCACATAATTGGTCCGTGACACGGTGCACGCACACCATTTGAACGGCAATGCCCATCAACTTGGGTGGCCTCAAATATTTTATTGTGGAGCTGAAGACCCTTCGGCCCCTAGGAGCTAGCTCCTATGATTAAAGCAAGACCTGGAGACCTTAGGATGAAGAACACTGGTCTAGGAAACTTTGCTGCAGGCTGGTGTCTTAGGGTATATAATAGCAGAATTCTGAACCTACTGCAGATGTAGTACTTAGCAGGTAGCTGCATATTAATTGCCCAGTTAAAAAATCTGTTGCATTGCCAACATTCAGGATGGCAAGATAATACATCACTAAAAAGGAGGGAATACGTTGCTGGGGGATGGGGGGGGGACAAAAGGGGACACCAATTTCCATTTTCATGTGTTGAATTATAGGCACAGACTTTTTTTTAAAAAAAAAAATTCAAATTGAAATATATCTCACCATGGTGGGAAAGACCAGCTAACCTGAGTGCCTGCTCTACCTGCTGTCAAGGAGCAAACTGTTCCTGGGCAATTGCCAGGCCTCCCCTGCTCTCCCTTCTTATGGTTCTTTATATTTAAACTGGCCTTTAAACTAAAGTGAACTAAACACGCACATGGCTACCCAATTGACACTTGTGTGAAGCCTGAATAGTCAAGGTTTAACAAACAACACATGTATCACGAGCAACTTCTAGTCATTTCGTGTGAAAACCCAGCTGAACATGTGGAGGGCTGTAGCTCATGATCGTTGCAATCAGGGGTGCCAACTTGAATAAAATATTGTGGGGGCCCAGGTAAGCCCCACCCTACATAATTGATCACAAGACACACTGGTACACACACCATTCAAATGGGAATGTCCATTAACTTTGGAGGGGCCCGGCCCCCTCAAATATTTTATTGTGGGTGCCAAAGCCTTTTCGGCCCCTAGGAGTTGTCTCCTATGGTTGCAGTCTATCAAGGAGGCAACTGCACTTTAAGAGTTGCAAATAGAGATATCAATTAATTCCGGTGTTGACATGACCGCAGCGATTGTCCACAGAGCCCTTTTAATAGCGACAGTCCAAGCAAAGGCATCCATCATTTTGATTTTTATCATTCAACAGGGGAACAGAAACATACATTTGAGGGTAGTTGGGATACCAAAATATATGCAGCCATTATTGCTGGAGGTGAAATGACATTTCTCAATGGCTGAACATGGCTTAGGTTGTGAAAGCACTAGCGTGTAGTACAATTAGGGCTTTTCCTTGGCAGACTCTTGCCATGATCAATGTGCTCAGGGAAGGCATGGAAATAAATCAGGAGTATGGAAGTGATCCCCAGGGTGAGGTTTCTGGGGACTAGGAGAATTGAAGGACTGCTATTTGGGCAACAGTAAGAAACAGAGTCCTTCCGACATCATACCATTTTAATCCTGAAAACCAGCACCATAACTCATTCCATAAATCTGTTATTAACTATCATCAGGACAAATAAATTACACTCTCTCAGGCCATTATCCACAGATCAGCAGCATTGTGGCTGGCAATATACCTGGTGAGTGGGTGAGATGAACATGACAGGGATTCAGAGATAAGTTGAACGAATTCAGAAAACATCCCCTTGTAATGAATGTGTATTCAACTGTTATTTTCTAACCCTATTTTCCATTACACTCCAGGCAGGGCTACTACTTGAATTCACATTGAAAGAAGAAGGTCAGAGTTTGCAAGCCACCTTGAATGTGTTTGGGCTTAAAAAGAAGAAGACAAAAATCCAGCTGTATTCTTAGAAAACATTCCATCCTAGCTATTTGTTCACATTATTATCATGGCATTTGTTGTTGCTGTTACCATTGAAAGTTCATAAGAGAGCCCATGTAGTGTATTTCTTCTCCTTAACTCTGTGATGCTTCAGTTTGAATTATGACATTTTATCTTTTGAATATAATAAGAATGTGAAACAATTTCCCCCTTTCTTTTTTGCCCCTTCTCGGTAAACAGAACTAACACAGGCGAGCACTTATATGTAGAAATACAAATATGCATAATTAGATCACAGTTGAATGCCATTTCCCAAGGAGATTCATTGAAACTTCTCAGTCAGCTGGGGGGGGGGGAGAGAAAGTAACCTTGAGAACGAAGCAACACTTTCTTTTTCTAGCTGCTCCTTATCTGTTTGAGAATTTCAGTCAAGGAAAATGTCTGATGCAATGACTTCCCAAATTAAATCACCCATAATTTTAGAGTGCAAGTCTGGGTCCAATTTTGATGCTGATTAATATTATTTTGATATTGTTGAAGTAAATAATTGGATTGGACTTCCATGCTCCTCTTTTGTTGTTGTTGTTGTTTAGTTGTTTAGTCGTGTCCAACTCTTCATGACCCCATGGACCAGAGCACGCCAGGCACTTCTGTCTTCCACTGCCTCCCGCAGTTTGGTCAAACTCATGCTGGTAGCGTTGACAACACTATCCAACCATCTTGTCCTCTGTCGTCCCCTTTTCCTTGTGCCCTCAATCTTTCCCAACATCAGGGTCTTTTCCAGCGAGTCTTCTCTTCTCATGAGGTGGCCAAAGTATTGGAGCCTCAGCTTCAGGATCTGTCCTTCCAGTGAGCACTCAGGGCTGATTTCCTTCAGAATGGATAGGTTTGATCTTGCAGTCCATGGGACTCTCAAGAGTCTCCTCCAGTACCGTAATTCAAAAGCATCAATTCTTTGGCGATCAGCCTTCTTTATGGTCCAGCTCTCACTTCCATACATCACTACTGGGAAAACCATAGCTTTTACTATATGGACCTTTGTTGGCAAGGTGATGTCTCTACTTTTTAAGATCCTGTCTAGGTTTGTCATTGCTTTTCTCCCAAGAAACAGGTGTCTTTTAATTTTGTGGCTGCTGTCACCATCTGCAGTGATCGCTACTCTTTTAGCCTACTGCATTCTTCATTCAACAGGGAAGTAGAAAGGGCTGTACAGTAGCTTGAATTAGAGCCTTTGCTTTTCATTGCAAAAGATCCCAGGTTCCTTTCCCAGCCTCTCCAGGTTGGGTGAGGAGTGACCCCTGTTAGAAACCTTAGAAAGCTGCTGTCTGCCAGTGTTGACAATACTGAGCTAGATGCAGCAATGGTCTGTCTTGGTATATGGCAACTTCTATCTCCCACTATTAACTGACAAGAGAATTCCATTAAAAGCGAGTTGAAATTAATTGTCAGTGGTTCAAATCCCTGTGACGGGGTGATCTCCTGTTGCTCAGTCCCAGCTCCTGCCCACCTAGCAGTTCAAAGCACACCAGTTCAAGTAAATAAATAGGTATCGCTCCTGCAGGAAGGTAAACAGCGTTTCCGTGTGCTGCTCTGGTTCACCAGAAGCGGCTTAGTCATGCTGGCCACATGACCCAGAAACTGTACACCAGCTCCCTCGGCCAATAAGGCAAAATGAGCATCACAACCCCAGAGTCATCTGCGACTGGACCTAATGGTCAGGGGTCCCTTTAATATCATTTATTAACTTTGGGGAATGGCTGTAGATCAGCAGTAGAGCATCTGCTTTGCATATAGAAGTTTCCATGACTGGTATCTCCAGGTAGTGCTGGGAGAAACCCCTGCCTGAAATCCTGGAGAGATACTGCCAGTCAGTGAAAACAATAGTGATCTACAGGAACTCAATATAAGGCAGCGTCCTATGTTCCTAACATTAAACATGCTAACAGTGAACTCTAATGCACATCTCTGGAGTAAATCCCATTGATTCCATCCTAGGTGGCCCTTTTCTATCCAGCTGTTTTTCAGTGATGGTACCCTAAGACCCGGGATGTGGGTGGCGCTGTGGGTTAAACCACAGACCCTAGGACTTGCTGATCAGAAGGTCGGCGGTTCGAATCCCCACGATGGGGTGAGCTCCCGTTGTTCGGTCCCTGCTCCTGCCAACCTAGCAGTTTGAAAGCACGTCAAAGTGCAAGTAGATAAATAGGTACCGCTGTGGCGGGAAGGTAAACGGTGTTTCCGTGCGCTGCTCTGGTTTGCCAGAAGTGGCTTAGTCATGCTGCACACATGACCCGGAAGCTGTACGCCGGCTCCCTCGGCCAATAAAGCGAGATGAGCGCTGCAACCCCAGAGTCAGCCACAACTGGACCTAATGGTCAGGGGTCCCTTTACCTTTACCTTTTACCCTAAGACCCACACATTAAAACATTTCTGAGTATGGGTCTCTTTTGAACCCTTATTCAAGGACCCCTGTCTGAATGTGGTCTGCCCACTGTGCTTTGCCTTATCTGTCTTATCTGTCACAGACAGGAGGAATCAGTTATCTCAACTGTGAGGAAACGTTTTCTCACTGAGTATTATATGCCATTTATCTAACAGGTGTGTGTGCGCGCACATACACATGGGGGTGTCTACTAGATATCCCTGAATTCTCTAGAATTGCCTTCACATACATTGTTGATGTTTTTATTGTGGACAATTAGTTGTGGGTAGCAGGACAGTCCCAAAAGCCACTGCGGACTTCCAGAGCAAAACATAATATATATGTTGAGACAAATGCTACATCAAATATGCTCCCATTTCCATGCTGAAAATAGGGTAGTCTTTCCCCAGGGGGTTGTTAGAAATATTTGCACACAATTAAATTTAAAAAATCCTGTTTGTTGTCTTTGTATCCTTAATGTACACACTTTGATGTGGTTTCTTTGTCCCCACTATTTTGGGTACTTCTTCTTGGATTATGCATGAGTCATCCCAGACAACCAGTAATCTGAACAGGATTATGCCACAAATCTATCAAGCCAATTTTCCACTATGATCTGTGGACTAATGCAATAAATAATATTCTACTCGGTTCTATGTAGCCAATCAGATTTGTCTATCTATAAGATGATTTCACTGATGACAAAGGTGTTCGACAGAGATAGCAAGACAGGGCAATGTAAATGCACAGCCAAACATTTTCATGGGCACTGCTGAAAGATTTAGTTTTTTTTGCACTGCAGGAAATGTTCTCAAAATTACAGTGAACAGTTTCATTGATCCCTCTTCCCAGCTCATTTGAAACTGTCCCCTCTTCACCGTGAGCCCGAATGCTTTGAACAATGTAATTGTTAATGTTTGTGGCACAGTTGGAATGTACTTTCTAAATAAATAAATTATGGGCCTTTTTCTCATGAGCCAGCAACCCTTCTCATAGTTGAGAGCACTGAGGATGGAGGGAAGGCAGGAAAGAAAACAGACTTGACAGTAGGAAAGGAGAAACTGAGAGTTGAGGCAAATAGTATTGGTATAGACTACAGTACTTTAAAAACTGGATAATGACCCTCATGAGTTGGCTAGAGATAGAAGTTTTTAAAAATCTAGATGTTGGGCTAATCCAAATGGATCCCCCTCTCCCACAATTCCCATTATGGTCCTTGATCTCAATTTGACTTGAGTTCCGCCCCCTCCCCATCTGCTTCCATTAAAATGCAGTACACTTAAACACACACATATTATATGGATTTAATGTATGTATAAGGCAATGTAAACAGAAAAGGGGAGACTGGTAATAGGGTCAAATCAAATTCTCTGTGAAATACATTGTCCTAGCCAAAGCTGTTCAGTATCCCTTTGCATAAGCACAAACAACTGGCTGCAATAGCAGCTAATGGCTAAAGGGGAAGCAGAAGTCCATTGAACCTCTGTTTGATTTCTTGCAAACACAATGGAGGTAAGGCCAGCTTGTTGAAAGCCCACCCTTGACTTCGTTTCTACTTCCACCCCAAATCCTCTGCCCCATTTCTGCAAGGGAAAGAAATTAGAAAGGGGAATAAGGGAGCATGTGTTAAAAGCTTCCAAAAGAAGGTTGAAAATGTTGCTAGCATCATTTTCCAGAGGACCACATGATTTGTAGATTTCACCCATCTCTACAAAATCATGCTGGCATGTGTGAAAATGAAGGGCAGGGCTTGCAGTCAGAAGGTGTGGCTTCTGTGTAGACTCCAGTTCCAGCATTTCTCATTTTGGAAATGAAGTACCGAAAATCCCCTAGAGCAAGAATGATGGATGGAGCTATTAGTTAACTTTCCAAACAGCAAGTCTGAGTGGGCTTGAAAGGCCTTTGTGCGTATTCTCTTTTCCCACTGAATATAAGTTTTAATTCATTCAGTTAATCAGGGTATGTTTGTTAAGCATTCTGAAGTTGTAAATCACTACGTTAATGTTAAATGTTGTAAACTGCTGTCATGCCACAAACAGAACTTTCTTGATGAATAATGGTTTAGAGAGTATAACATCTCCCCCCCCCATTTCCTTGTCTTCTTCAACACTCAGTGATTTATTTTATTGGGGTAGGCACTTCTGATTTCTTTGAAATATATACAAGCCTAGATACGACGGAATTCTTGATTTTCTGCTTTTACCTCAAGACATCCTATAAAAAAATCAGTTTGCAAATCATCTAAGATGTGAGGGGAAAACATCAGATCGCACAGGGAATATGTCAGCCAGTCAGATTTGTTTGCTATAAACCATTGGTCATCACTAAAGTGCAGAGGGACAGATTGAGATAAGCATTTTAACACAGAGTATCCCCAGCACACTGAACCCCATTTTGGGCAATACATTTTTGCCTGCTCAAGCAAAACATCAGAACCTTGTATGTAACATAGATATTCCTATCAGCCAGTAATGAACAGGTGGCATGAAAAATGCTGCTTTCACTGCTCTTAATGCTTCTTTGCTCTCAGCATCCTGAGCTATGTATTTCAAAGGGCCTGCCCATCTGAATAACACCCCATCCAAAATAAGCTCTTCATAGGTCTGCCCCATTCTGTTCTTCTGACCTCATTTCCCAGCTTCCTCCAACTTCACTACTGCAGCAGCTCAAAAGCATTGTGATCCCTTAAATCAGGGGTCAGCAAACCTTTTCAGCAGGGGACAGGCCACTGTCCCTCAGACCTTGTGGGAGGCCGGACCATATTTTGAAGGGGGGGGGATGAATTCCTGTGCTCCACAAATAACCCAGAGATGCATTTTAAATAAAAGGACACATTCTGCTCATGTAAAAACACACTTATTACCAGACCGTCTGCGGGCCAGATTGAGAAGGCGATTGGGCCAGATCTGACCCCTGGGCCTTAGTTTGCCTACCCATGCCTTAAATGGATCCACCATTTCTCCCTTTCTGCTCTTTAATGCATGGTGGTGTCCCTCAAAACACCTATGTCATAAGACCACTTTGTTTTGTTACTGTGCTTCTCCATAATTGCTGTCTTGTTTATACAGTGGTACCTCTAGTTATGAACTTAATTCGTTCCAGAGGTCCATTCTTAACCTGAAACTGTTCTTAACTAGAGGCGTGTTTTCGCTAGTGGGGCCTCTTGCTGCTGTTGCGCCACCGGCACGCAATTTCCGTTCTCATCCTGGGCAAAGTTCTCAACTCAAGGTAACTCTTCCAGGTTAGCAAAGTTTGTAACCTGAAGCGTTTGTAACCTGAGGTGTTTGTAACTCGAGGTACCATTGTATTTCATTGATTTTTCCTTTGTCACTGTTCCCTTTGTTTATTATTTCCTCATTCATTTCATTTCCACGTTGATTTACAAGAGAGACTCATCCTGTCTTTCTATGGTGAAGAGTTTGGGGCATGGCAAAATTATAAAGCCTGGTCCCCACTCTTTCCTGGCTGGACTGCCAGCCCCCATGTGGCTACCCCTGTTCTTCCCCTGAAGAAGACTACCTGAGTCCTGGGGGAGCTGGGGTGTGCCAAAATCTTTCCCACTTGTATGTGAGAATGGCGTTCCTGGAGAACGTTCCCTGAATGTATCAGTTTGTATCAATTTGCTAAGCAATGCAATGCTTCTTGTCAGTTCCAGGAAACCCCCCCCACCCCCTTCTGACACATTAATAGGGGAAACCAGATGAAAGGATTTTCATTTGTTTCTCAAAGAGATGAAAGTTAGTTTTGTTTTTCATTCAGCTCTTCCTTCAATTTGCTCTTCAAAACCCGCCTCTTCCATTTTGCATAAGCTGACAGAGTCTAGCAGGCGGTGTATCCACAGAGATACAGTCTAGGCATAGGGGGGGGGCAGGCCCAGAAAGCAGCTTTGGAGAGGCAACCAGACCACCATGAATGACCCCAGGCTGTTGTGCAGCCTGCACCTTATGCACAATCCAGTGTGTGAAGCCACTTTTATGTCCATACGATCACATAGGGTATGGCCTTATACCAAGTCAAACTATTTGTCCATCTCTGTAAGTATTTTGTCTACTCTGACCGGCTCTGGAGATGATCAAGGCTTTCCTTTGATTCACATTTTGGTATTGGCCAAACCAGTTTGCAACACCCAAACCACTGTGTGAAACGAAACACAACAGTCAGTTGTATCTTGCACATCTCTGGATTTTGCAGTGCATTTGTTGCCCACAAAGAAAACGACCCATGAGACTTAACTCTGTGGAAAAGTTTACATTTATTTAAAAAAAATAAAACAATGTGGAGAAACTGCAAATTCACCAAGTTCAGAAAGTACGGTCAGGTGAGGATTTCATTGAACTCTGGTACAGAAACATCCCTACAGACCCTGGGGCATGTGTTACAGCTGCAGGCAGTGACTCCTCCAACAAAGGATGGGGAGGAAATGACTCCTGCTTTGCTAGGTCAGCTCTGCGAACAAACCTGCCCTGTACACACAGACCCTGCTGTCCAGCATTCACCCAAAATGTGCATGAAAGCCCTAAAGGAAACCTTCCAGGTCCGGCCAGGCATAAAGCACTGGCAGATTCCTAAAGGGTGCCCTTAGCCCAATAGTAGCTCAGTTTTCCTACAGTTATTCTCCCACACTTCCTCACCTGCCCAGACTCAATGCTCCATGGACAAGTAATCCTTGCCACAGCTCAATTTCCCAATCAAATTAGTCTCAGCAGTGTGGAATAAGCAGAGAGAGGGGGGTGGGGAAGGAAGGAAGGAAGGAAGGAAGGAAGGAAGGAAGGAAGGAAGGAAGGAAGGATCCCAAGGGCCAATCAAGCAATTCCCCTCCAATTCCTATTCAGCCTCTTCAACAGACTGAAGTTCACACTGCATAAAGGGAGGGAGAGAAGAAAGAACAAAAATTTGAAGAGGGCTTGAGGAAGGAGCAGACGACACAGAAAGCAGCTCCTAGGGCCTGAGGTCCCTTTGCCCCCCAGTAAAATATTTGAGCCTCCCCCCGCAAAGTTGATGGGCATTTGTCATTCAAATGGTGTGTGTATGCCATGTCTTTTTATTGATTATGTGGTGTGGGGCTTACCTCCCTCCCCCCATATTTTATTCAAGTTTGCATCCCTGATTGGCCACCTGGCCCCTACATGGTTCCCGCCAACCCTTTTCTCCCGGGAGCCAATCTCCCAAGACCTTCTTTGAAAGGGTGAAGGCAAACATGCACACACCCTAAGGGAGGGAATGGTATTGGTTCAAAAGAGGCTCGAAAATATGAAAAAAAAAATCTGCAAAATAACAATACATTATACAGTGGAACCTCGGGTTACGTACTGTCCTCTTTATGAATGGCGGCGTCAGCAGAAGGTCCCATTAGTGAAAGTGCGCCTCAGGTTAAGAACCATCTCGGGTTAAGAACAGACCTCTGGAACAAATTAAGTTTGTAACCGGAGGTACCACTGAAAATTGCTCAGAATATGGATCGTTGGGTGTATTTTAGTGTGAATTTTCTCAGTGTCCCCTTCTCCTTATGCTCACATTGCTGTTTAATATGGAAACAGGATGTAATGGAAACAGACCACTCCATCCATCCATCCCTAACTAGCAGCACCCTGCCAGGGTCAGAGAGGGGTCTCTCACATGATGTTTTGCCAGGTCCTTATAACAGAAGAATTCAGGAACTGAACATGGGAGTTCTGCATGCCAAGCATGCCCTATGGCTCCTCCCCTTAATACCTTGCTGTAGACCTTTCCAGTTCTTTTAAACTTGAACATGCTCATCTATATCCAGTCCTTCCTTCAGAGAGATCAGGACAGCATACCTGGCTTTTACCTAGCAGGAATTTCCTGTTTCTTTTGCAAAATGTGGCAACTTGTTTGTTGCAAGCTGTATTCTGCATGAATGGATAGGGCCCAGCAACTTGCCTTCTTTCACATGAGAAAATGATTACAGCTGGTTTCAATTCTGAAGTTGAGTATCGATGAACGCAGTGCCTGTTAAAGGGAAATGCATTTACATAGATGGTTGATCAATTGTCCAATCACCTGTTGAGAACTTACATTACCACAACTCAATGCACAATTGAATCCCCATCTCTGGCGTAGATATTGTAATAACACCCAGTCATGTTCAGTTCACAATGCAACCATACATTACTCTTCTTTGAAAGCTGGGGAAATGCCCTTCGGATTGGTGCGCCATTTACTTCCTCCTCCTGTGGGGATTGTTTTGTAAAAATTATATATGGGACAAATATGGGATGTTTAAGGGAAATGTGTGGAGCAACCAGGACTGCACATAAGGAACACAAGATATATAGAAGGATATATCCGTATCTGTATCTATAGAAAGATAGCACTCTGCTGATCACCTGTTCTGCAGTGAATGTGGAATACTGGGGGAGCCAGCACTGGCCTAAGCCATTTAGCACCTGAGGCAAACCACAAAATGGCACCTCCTCAACACCATGGAACAATGGGTGAGTGAAGATCTATGGGACCGCCTCTCCTGGTCTGCCCTGAGGAGGACCTTAAGGTCCATAAATAACAACACTTTGGAAGTCCCAAGCCTCAAGGAGGTTAGATTGGTCTCAACTAGGGCCAAGGCCTTTTCAGCACTGGTCCCAACTTGGTGGAACGCTCTGTCACAAGAGACCAGGGCCCTGCGGGATTTGACATCTTTCCGCAGGGCCTGCAAGATGGAACTGTTCCGCCTGGCCTTCGGCTTGGACTCATTCTGACCCCTCATATCGGATTTGGTATATAAATTTTCCCTTGGCTTTTTTTCTGGCCCATGTAGGACCAGCATGGATAGCTGGCTCAAGTGAATATCTGATGTTTCCTCCCTTTATGGTCTTGATTTATGGGCTACTACTGAAATGAGTCCTGCCAACCTAGCAGTTCGAAAGCACATCAAAGTGCAAGTAGATAAATAGGTACCGCTCCAGCGGGAAGGTAAACGGTGTTTCCGTGTGCTGCTCTGGTTTGCCAGAAGCGGCTTAGTCATGCTGGCCACATGACCCGGAAGCTGTACACTGGCTCCCTTGGCCAGTAAAGCGAGATGATCGCTGCAACTCCAGAGTCGGCCACGACTGGACCTAATGGTCAGGGGTCCCTTTACCTTTTACTGAAATGAGGCTGCATTTTAAGCTGTATTTTAAGCCGTATTTTAATTAACTGTTTTTTCCCCCTATTATGTTTTATTGTAATTTATATTCAATGTTAGCCACTCTGAGCCCGGCCCTGGCCCGGGAGGGAGGGGTATAAAAATTTATTATTATTATTATTATTATTATTATTATTATTATTATTATTATTTATTTTTTTATTATTTATTTTATTATTAGGGGATGGGGGATAAAGATCTACAACAGGAATAAGGGTGGGAGGAGAATAGCAGCACCTCCTATATCTCAAGAGGTTACTCTTGAGGTGGCATTAGGGTGGAGTTGCTGAGGAGGCAGATCCGGCCTCCAAGGAGCACACCACAGCTGTTGCTGCTATTGCAGCAGTGGCAGCAGGCAATGCAGCGGTGTAGCTAGCCGCTCAGGTGCCTGGTGTGGCGCTCACTTTCTGCAGCCGGGGGGCAGGGTGAGCCGCCCATCGGGGCGGGGCGAGCTGCGTGGAGCTTCACCGCCGCCTCCCCCTCAGCTGTAGGGCGGCTGAGGGAGAGGCAGTGGGCAGACGCAAGCCCCACGCTGCCATTTTAGCCAGCGCGGAGCCTGCAGATGCCCAAGCCACCACGTCACTTCCAGGAGAGATGCATGGCTCGTGCGTGCTGCAGGTAAGTGCTGGCCCCCGCAGTGGGTGCCCAGTGCCAGCTGTGTTTAGTTACGTTTCTTGACTGAACTAAAAATTTCCGTGAGCCCTTTTTAAAAAAACTCATATTTTTGTCACCCCCCTCAGTGATGACACCCACCACAACCGCCTTCCTCCACCACTGAGGCAATGCATTCCTTTGAGGCTGGATCTGTGGGTCCTGTTGCTTCATGGATGGGCCAGCTAAACTGAACATGTTTCTGCTTCTCCCTCCCAAACAGAAATGCAGAGTTTCAGCTTTAAATTCTGGGTTATGTACTTTGTGGTCTGCCGTAGCATTTGGAAGGGAATCTGTGCTTCCAAGGCATGCCTGGTTTCTAATTTTGCCAGGGATATCCGGTTAGAAGCGATGACTCCCCTAGCTAGAACAGAACATTTATTTTGTTTGGACAGAATGACCCAATGATATATGTCAGACTTCTTAAAGTTCCGCAGATGGGATATGAAAGATCAAGGTGCAGAGTGCCTTGGCAAAGACACCTAGACAGGGATGTGAGCTTGGTAGGATTTTCGCTATGATTAACTCTGATCCATGTGTGAAACCACGATAGCTTTCATTTTCTCAGTGCTATTCCACCTGTCCGAAGCAAGACAGAAAAGTGTTTACTACTAGGATTCTGAGGGCAAAAACGGAAATCTAAAGGAGGTTCACAGCTGGTATTGGATGGGGTAGCACCCCAAATGAATGACAAAGTGTGCACAATGCTCCTGGATTCAGCATTGACTAAGCAAGTCCAAGTACAGTAGTGTCAGTTTGCAGGAGTGCCTTTAACCAGCTTAGACTGGTAATGCAACTGTGGAAAGTTTGATTTCACCACGTTGCTTTATGCTGGGGGTCGCATTCAGATTTGAATACTCTCAGTTTCAATGACATCATAGTTATACAGCGGTACCTCTACCTAGGAAAACGATACGTTTCGGGGTGCTGTTCACATCCGTAAGTAGAGCGACGCTACTGTGTGTGTGCGAAGCGCAATAGAGTGCTTCTGTGCATGCATGAAGCACGGAGACCACTTCTGCGTGTGCGTGCAGCGAACCCGGAAGTAAACACTTCCGGGGTTGCCGCATTCGTAACCTGAAAAGCCGCAACATGAAGCAAACATAACGAAGTATGACTGTACCAGCTTCACTGGTCACCATTGCATTTCTGGGTCCAATTTAAGGTGCTGATTTTAACCTTTAAAGTGCTATATCATTTAGAACTATTTAATGGACTTCCTATACCTATATAATCCTGCCTGAATATTTAGCTCAGCACTGGAGCTGACTGCACTGGAGCTGACTGACTGTTCCACTCAAGGTCAGTGAAGTGGCTGTCAATTTCACTTCTCTCAGTTTCTCATTTTTATTTATTTTCTCAATCATAACAATTCTACCATCACAATTTGAAGAATATATATATATATTCTTGGAATATATATTTAAAAACCTCATGAAAATTTGTTAGTATTTTAGTGTGAATTTTTCCTAATATACACATTTTTGTATGAAGTTTTGACAAATATACACATTTTTGCAAGCTGTTTCCTCTTGTACAATGCAACTTTGTTATTTTCACATATATGAATTTATAGTAATATGCATTTATATGAACACTTTACACCAGCATTTGCATTTTTCTGCACATTACTTGGCTAAAGGAAGGCATTACAAAATTCTTTATAAGTGCAAATTTCAAAGGATGGCTGTGTTTTGGTTCCCATATTGTTTCGGAAACTGAGAATTAGGTAAGTTCTCCTTTAAATGTGAATTGAATTTCTCCTCCATTCTTAAGTGGCCACAAAGGAACAGGCTTTCTCCATGGTGGTCACAGCTCCTGTATTCCCTCACTTTAGATCTGCTTCATGCTAAAATGCTGCAGGGATTTTGGAAGACTTACCTTTTTACATTCCAGATGTGATATTGTTTTATTGTCTAGATTATGCCATTTAACATCACTTTTTATAAGCTTGTTTATTAATAGCTTATTTATTCTTCACTCATTGTGGATATTTTTTAATGTTGCAAGCTGCTTTGGCTTTCTGCTTTGCCCAGAAAAGATGTGTTGGACAGTTAACTGTGTTCCATTCCTATTCTTTATCTGTAAATGTTAAAGACCCACATTTTTACATAGTAAAATCATTGGGGGGTGCATGACCGTCTTAATATTTAATGCAATGTTCCCTGAGGCCTTATTGCAGACCAGCATTTAGTTTTTTAGAGGCTGCTTTTAAACATTTTAAACAAGTTTTGCTTGCCAAAATGCTGGTACCCAACTGAGCACTGAGAAGTGTCTCTTACACCACATGCATCAGTTCCCATGTACATGGTGTTCCTGAGATTAGATAACTGAGCAGTCTCCCTCAGAGTGAATAAAATCCTCATCAACACAATTGCTTCAGCATACAACAAACTTTGAAGACACAAATTCCATGCATTGATTTTTTTCTGCAAAAGAGGATCTTTGAGTTGCGCTGCTGATGAAAACCAGAGGTTGCAATCAACTAACTTTCACTTATGCAATTAAATGTTGTTAAGTTAGCTATGTCTATTACTTTTCGTGGCTCTACCCTGAGTGTAACCACCATTAGATACGACCCAAAGAAAGAAAGGGGTGGTGTTTTTATTTGATTTTATTTCCACCATTCTGAGATGCTTTCAAAGGAAATCACAATCGGACCCCTTCTACTGGCATTTGAGAAATTATTCCAAGCACAGGCTTGGCAGAATCTATCAGGGTCCATCAGCCTCTGCGGGCGAGCCCAAATCAGCTCGCCACCTAAGCAGGGTGGGGGTGGAAAGTCAATCCCGGCTTTCACAGCGTAGTGATCAGACCATGGCACCTTCATCGAAGGAGACATGACCACATCTATACCTACAACAAAGATCAAATCCAGCGTGTGGCCTGCTTGATGTGTGGGACCCGAAACAAACTGGGAGAGCCCTAGTGTCACCATGGAAGACACCAGGTCCAGAGCCTGGTGGGATTGGCCTGCAGGAAGGAGCAGCCTTCCCCAGCACTCACGGTGGCAGCTGCGCACCTGGTCCTTCAGGGGCACAGTTACCCCATTGAGGACCAAGGAGACCTCCACACCTGCCCACCCCAAAACAGTACTTCTGTCTTGATCGTCTTGGTTTCCCTCCTCTGCACACATTCTAGTTTGTCAATATCCTTCTTAAACTGTGGTGTCCAGAATTGGACACAGTATTCCAAGTGTGATCTGACTAAGGCAGAATAGAGTGGTATTATTATTTCCCTTGATCTGAATACTGTATTTCTGTGGATGCAGCCTAGAGTAGCATTCCCATTTTTTTTGGCTGCTGCATCACACTGTTGACTCATGTTGAGCTTGCGCTCCACCAAGACCCCTAGATCCTCTTCACATGTACTGCTAGTAAGCCAGGTGCCCCCCATCCTATATTTGTGCATCTGGTTCTTCCTGCCTAACATTTGTCCCTATTGAAATTCATTTTGTTAACTTGCACCCAGTTCTCCAATCTGTTAAGATCATTTTGAATTCTGACGCAGGACCAGATGAGCTTTTGGCCACTGGGGCTCCAACATTCTTATGAGAAAGGAAGGAGTTTTCTCTCTCTGTTATATATGCTTAATTTCTGCACATGGGTGGGGCCAAGGAGGGGGCTGCATGTTGGATACAATTTCACCCCTGCCTTACAACATATCTCACTTTAGCCCTTTGAGAAAAAGAAACCAATGCCTCGTCATATTTAATGTTTCAGGGAAACACACTTTCTTTAACCTCTTTGAGAATGACAGCAGTGAGGAAATCTTAATTCAATTGTCTCTAGCATAACTATTTCCTTTAAAAATTAACTCAGCTGGGATATGCAATAAGTGGATGTGAATTATTTAATGCCTACTTCATGTGTGACTTTTCAAGATTTGTTCTCTTTTCCCCTGCCCCATACCCGTGTCTGTGTGTGTGTGTAAAAACAGGTACATGACTTCTGAATAATTGATACTGCATTTATAAATCCTTAGCAAATGAACAGACAAGTCACGCATTAATAAAACATCTGAATTTTCCTCCTATCTCTTTGCCAGATGGTAGCAAATGGAGTGACAAACAGTTCATCATATATATTCTAAATGCTTGCATGCTCCTTTGCTGAGACCTACATGCTGATAAGGTAGGGTCCACGGTCACACAGAGATTTCTAAGCACATTGTGTGTAGAAGCCTACTTCAGACATTTGTGCTCAACACATGAAAGTCTGCATTTGCTTGGACATTGAGGGCAAGGGGTATTTCTCTCTTCTTTCAAAATGTAAATAAATCAGTTCATTTCTCAACTCAGTTGTGGGCGTGTCAACAGGGGGCTCAACACAAAGCATCCTCCCTGTTTCCTTATCTTGAACAATATATAGGACATAGCACTGAGATAAAGGCAGGGAAGAACTGTTTTGCAAGCCCAGGCACAGTAAGCCTGGGATTGCTAGCTGGTGTCAGAGTACCAATAATGACAGGACAACAACTTGGGATTAAAATGGCCACAACTTTATTGATTACAGAGGTAAGTAGGCTTTGGCCTAGGCATTAGGAATGTGTCCTGAATCAGCTTGATTTCTGGTTTATCACTCCTTTAGGGTTGATCCTGCCCCCCAATGCAGATCAAATGGGTGGACCCCCCCCAGGTGGCTACTTGGAAAGTTTTATGGCCTGTTATCCCCTGCCTGGGCCTTGAACAAAACTTTCCCCATGGACCCCTTTACTAGGAGACCCCAAATATTTTGTTCCAGTTTTGACTCAGGAATCCAATTCAATGCCCTAGATGACCTCCTCCTTGCTGACTCAACACCAAACCATTCAGATCTGCAACCAACCAAGCAGTCCGCAGTGTATATCCAATAACCAGGTTTCAGTGTCGTGTGATGACAAGTGGACAGCATCAGGCCTGTAGAGTTCTGCATTGTTGAAAGTGTTGCCAGGACATTGCCCTGATGACAGGGCCAGATTGAGACCTTTAGAAGCCCCAAGTACCGTATTTAAAAGAGTTTGGTGCCCCCATATACTGCATCTAATGTCATGCGTGTGTGAGAGAGGGGGGAGGGAGATTTTTTAAAAAAATGAAACTATCCACTCTGAGCCTTCAGAGGCAAGGTGAGCTAAATTCCAAATTAGTAAAGAGGGAAATAAATAATATGCTCTATTTAGTTTCCTGTCCTCTTATTTGCTAAAAGTAACCTGAATTCCTTGTACAAGGAATGATAATGAATGAGTTCAACAGAGAATGCAGCAACAAAGAAATATGTCTGTAGACAGTGGGTGGGACCTTAATCATATTTGAATCCCACTTGCAAAAACACTTGAGCTAAGCCCAGAATGACCCCTTAAATTCTTACAGTACATCTCTCTAATCCTTTCCAGACTTCCAGGTCTGCCATGCAATCAAATAAACAAACAGGCCATTTCAACCTATCAGCCTCTTAATAGTGGGATAACTTAAAGATGTGTTGGCTGTCAGACAGCGGCATTAAGATTTCATCATGGTGCTGATGAGGGAGGATTTAATTAACTCACTATACCTGTCTCTTCCTGCACACAGACAAATGGAACAATGCTTCCAAAGAAGAATAATTAATGTGGCATCGAAGAACATTGCAACAGAGACTTCACAACAGTCAGACAAGCCTGTCGGTTGCTAGGTGTACAGCTTGAGATGGAAAAAGAAAACAGAAAAATGTTCACCTTCGGGTGATGGTAGGAAATGGAGTTCCAGGGTAGAGGTTTTTGTATTTTTTAAAAAGGTAGGAAACAACTCAGAATGAGCATCCTTTGACTTTGAAGAATGCTTAAGGAGCTCCTTCATTCTTCATTTAATTTCAGATTAATGTGGAAAGACTTCACTGGAGACTTCAGCTCATTGAACTATACGTGATGCATGCTTAGGGATGGATAGATTATCCCATTTCCATTCTGTGCCAGTTTCACTTGCATTCAGACATATGTCTGTTCTGTCCTGTTTTCTACATTAAAATTTTGCGTTGTCAATACAACTGTGGGAAACAGATTACATATATTAAATACAGTGGTACCTCGGTTTAAGAACAGCCCTGTTTACAAACGATTTGGTTCATGAACTCTGCAAAACTGGAAGTAGTGTCCCAGTTTGCAAACTTTATATTGGTCTGAGAACAGAATCTGAATGGTGGAAGGGCACCGGCAGTGGGAGGCCTCATTAGGGAAAGCGCACCTCAGTTTAAGAACGGTTTTGGTTTAAGAACGAACTTCCGGTACAGATTAAGTTCGTAAACCGAGGTACCACTGTATAACAAATTAGTGAATCTGCAACAAACCATATTAACCAAATTGAACCAGATTAAATTTGTCCAGGCAGGTAATTTGTAGTAAATGGGTGGAGCTTTACCACCCATCTCTTTGGTATGTTTACAGCCACACACTGTCAGGGACTGATCAGAGAAAGAATGGTGGAGGCCAACTCCCCAGCTCGACCCTTCCAGGGAGGAGGTTGCACTGTAGATTTGTGTAATGACATCATGATATTGGCAGTTTCATTTTTGGTCCCTTTCCTAATGGTCCCTAACACGGAACAATCCTTTTGCACAGTTGCCACACACTGGGTCAGCTACAGGATCTCTCTCCTTCATTAGTATGTGAAGTTAGGATTTTATGCCCCAGTGGGCACCACCTTACACTTGCTTACAATCAATTGCATTTGCCATTTTAGTGCCCAGTCACTACATCTTGTGGCAGCAGATTCCTTGTGTGAAATAGTAGTAGTAAAAAATAGAAGTCATAGTTGGATGACCCTGAGTTCTAGTAGTAATAAGAGAAGACAAAAAGCATTTAATTCTACACAATTCCCCCCATGCATAGTGTTATGTACTGAGCTTGGATGCTAGAACAATAGGCAGATAGGATTCTAGAAAGGCAGCAACCTGATTGGTCTGCAGGAGCTGCCCAATCGAGCTCCAGGAGGAAGTGAATCAGCAACCTGATTGGCCTGCAGGAACAGTCCAATCAGGGTCCAGGAGGGGAGTTGAATCAGCCAATCATGCAGGACCCATTGTGTAAATAATGTATATATAGCCAGAGGTTTTGGGGGAAAGCACTCACTCACTGTTTACAGTGAGCTGAAATAAAGAGCATGAAATCAACACTCAACTCCAAGTATATTTCACATAGTTTTGTAAACAAGTTTCTACACACCTTTTTTTAAAAAAAAACACCAATGTTTTATTAACAATTTCCACATAACAAATTATCAAAACATATCATATTCATTATTTCCCCCATTTCCCCCCTTCAACCCCCCCCCAGAGACTTCCCTCAGCTCCTCTCTATGATTTCTCAGCACATATTATTCTCTGCATGTTATAAAATTATACATATCCTTACATTATCTTTCTACCATGTTATCAACTAATAAATTTGTGTATGTTTATTCAAAACCTGTCCAGGAGTCCAATTCATTTTGTTGTCTTTTTAGATAAATTGTAAAAAGCTCCCATTCTTCCTTAAAGTCACAGTTGTCCTTGTCCCACAATTTGTATGTCAATTTAGCCAGCTCTGCATAGCTCATCCATTTTTCTTGCTACTGTTCTTTTGTTGGGATTTCCTCATTCTCTACACACCTTATTTATCCTCCATCCACACATTCCAACCAGGCGGAAACACTTATAAGGTGGGAAAGCAAGGATGGTGAGGGGCGTAGCCTGAGAAGGGGTCAGCATGGGGCCAGATAGAGAGGCCTGGGATTCCCCACTCCTTCCTTCGTCACCTCTTTCAGGGAAGTATTCGAGACTCTGTGGAGACTGAGGACTATGCAGGCAGGGGAGGTTGAGTGCAGCTGACCTATTCCCTGGGATAAAGCAACTATTCTATGTAAAAGCCATGTTCAGAGAATCCATTTCTCATGACCAGGAGGCCTTTGGCACATAATTGTTGCTGCTGGTTTCTTTAAAAGGTCAGTAGAAGCTGCACAAGGTGCCATTCCATTACACCCCAGTCAGCTACACTTCTCACAGCATTTCCATTTGCTGTTTATAGATTTCCCATATTTTTTTCCCCTTTCCTTTTTCAATTATGCTCTTTTTCCAGCCAGGTTCTTCTTCTTTTATTTTATTTTAAGGAAGCTGTGGGAGTAGCAAGGGGGCTTAATGAAGTGGCTAAATCTTGTGACAAGGCTCAGTTTTGTGCTGATCAGATGACTTGTATCATATGGGAGGAGCAGCCACATTGGAGGTTTCCTGAGGCTTCAGTAACAAGTCAACGTTCAAGTCAGCTGTCAAAGGCACAGCAAGGAAAATATATTTTAAAGCGGAAAAGTGTTCAGGGGTGGGATATGAATAAGGGCAGGGGTGGAAAGGACACGAGGCATATTTGAAGCCCAGGGGATGAATTCAAGCTGCCCCTTGAAAATGATGGCAACTTATGGTTGTTACATCTATTTTGATTTTATGGGATTTGCTATTTTCATTTCATAAATATAAAAGAGGAGTCCTGCTGAAACGGACCAAAGGTTCATCTGGTTCAGTATTCTCTCACAAAATCAGATACCTCTGAAAAGCTTGCCAGCAGCCCCATTCAAGTTACCTAGCAACTGGGGCTATGCATTGGAGTCAGCTGGAGCTTGAGTTTGAACAAATCCAGCTAGTTTGGGGGATCCAGGCTTTGGCCAAGTGGGGTAGTAACAGCCCCAGATTGCCCTGGGTCATGTCAGGCCAGCCTGAGTGTCAGGTGCCAGGGTACTGGATGGGAAGTGTGATGGCCTGGGACTCAGGCTCAGACTCGGAACCAGAGGAGACTCCGTCTGCACCGGATCCTTTGCCTCAGGCATCATCTGAACCAAGTCTGGGGCCGGATCCTGAAGAGTTCCAGTCTGCACAGGTTCCTCTGCAACAAGCACTAGCTGGGCCGAGTCAGGGGCCTGAGGCTGCCCTGGCTCCAGATGCGGAGATTACCTCGTTGCCTTCAGCGGGGCCATCACTTACAGCTGCTCCACTACTGGTTGGGTCAGGGGAGGCTGAGGCAACTCCTGGGTCTAGTAGCCCACCGACGTCTCCCAAGCTGCAGAGACTAAGGTCTGAGAGAAGGAGAGACCTGAGTACTCGCAGGAGGAGTGCTCACCTTCGGGAGAAACAGGGAGGTGAGTCGCCGGGAGATCAGGACTGGCCGCTACCCTGACAAAGATAAAAGGCTGTCGGACCCTGCCCCAGGTTGCAGGAGCAACATTGCTGTATGCTAGATCCTGCCTGAGATCCTGTACCTGTCCCTGCCTGGTTTCCTGCCTCGTGTCCTGCCTTGGCCCTGTTAGACTGACTCCTTTGGATTCTGAACCGATCCTGGACCACGTTTCACGGGTTACCCCCAGCACAGTAAGGAGGGGCAGGCCACAGGCAAGAAGGTGATTGGGCTTTTATTGTTGTTAGCCGCCCTGAGCCCTGCTTCAGCTGGGGAGGGTGGGATATAAATAAAAAAAATATTATTTTTATTATTATTGAAGGACAACTGGAAGATAATGGCGAGAAGAAGCAAAGTTGCAGTGGCCTACTTTGCATTACGAGTTCTTTCCCCATAGAGAGAGGGCTTGCGAAGCAGCACCCCACAGGATCAAATCATCCCGCACAGCCATTCTAGCAACTGGAATTCAGAGGCACAATGTCTCTGATACTGGCGATAGTATACCAGGGGTTGCCAAGTCATTTGCAAATCTCAGAAATTTCCATGAATGCCAGTCCCAAGATGGCAGCTATGGGATGGGGGGAGACATGCCACATAACATGAAATGGTTGACATGTCCAAAGGAAGAGAAAAAAGAAAGGAATCACCAAGTGGTGCAGACATGCCATCCATCTGCCACCTTCATCAGTGGGGAATAAGGCACCTGTAAGAGCCACTGCTGCAACTGCTTACAGAAACTAGCTCTTTCCACCTCTCATTTGTTCAGAATGGATGGGGGTGGTGTGGGGGTCCAGTCCTGGCATCCAATGAATGTGAACATGTTTAAGGGGTGTGTCCAACATAGGTGAGCCTTAACCAGTGCAGACTGGGACTGAGTAGGCAGAGCAAACAGCATTCTGGATTTCTGAGGGGCTATTTACTGACACCTTTCATTGGTACCATGGAAATGACGCCCACGTTGGCGCTTGTGGGTTGCACATTGGTGACTCCTGTAGTGACACTGGTGACGGCCTTAGTGACTAGCAGCAACTGTAGCAGTCCACAGAGATGAAAATCAGGGTGCAGCATGGAGAACAAGAAAATATAAATAGCAAATGTTTGTGATAAGAGCAAAGTGTTTAAGATAGCAGTGGATAAAAACCAAATCCAAACCAGCAGATTAAAATACGCCTAGGCATGAAAAATGATAAAAGCTCAAATAATAAGTATGGCTGAAACAAAAACGGTTCACAAGGAATGTCTAAAATGAAAACTGAAGGGGCCTGACAGATATCCATGGAGGCATAGCTGTTAACTTACAGATTTGAAAATAAGGGACCAGCAGCCTCAAAAATAAGGGATCAGTAGCCAAAATAAGGGATATTCCGGGCACAGGTATGTTCAACTTCTGAGCCCCTCCGAGCCAAAGGCAGAAAGCCCAGCCAGCAGCCAAATGAAGCCTCAAGCAGTGGTTCCCACAGCGCAGCAACCCAGCAAAGGGGATGCAGCAAGGAAAACCACCGTCACCTCTCCGCTGGGAAGCGCTGAGCAAAGGCGAGTCCCCAGGCAACACAGCCAATTTGATCAGCACAGGGCATGTAAGCTCCACCCCTGCAGTCGTTCTCAGACTCCTTATTGGGTGAGCAATGCAGCCAAGCAACACAGTTGGAGCCTCCCTCCTCCCGGGCAGGCAGGCAGGGAGGGAGGGAGAGGAGCTGCTTCTTTTGAAACCCAGGAAATTTAAGGGACATCATCAATAAGGGACAGCAGCAGGACATGGGACTGTTCCGCCAAATAAGGCATGCTTGACAGCTATGCATGGAGGACCTTCCATAAGCTTGACACTGGCACTTCAACAACAGCTGCTCTTCTTCATCCTTATAGAAAAGCCCCATTTGCACTTGCAAAGGCATGGGATTCATCTCTCAAAAGCTCCCCTGAAAGAATCAGGTCTAGCACTGAACATATGATGTTCAATCAGGACCGGCCCAAGACATTTTGGCACCAGACACAAACCACAAAATGGTGCCTCACCACCCACCAGCAATGAAGGGGAAGAAGCTAAGATCAAGATCAGGGACAAGGGGATTCTGTGAATTCTGCCACCTGAGGTGGTCACCTCACCTTGCCTCATGGGCGGGCTGGCTCTGAGTTGGAGGGTCCCATGATCACTACAGGAAGTGGTGACAGCAGGAAAGCCTTTCTGTGTAGAGCCCTGTGTCATGCAACATTTGTGAATGGGAGGCTGCTAATAGGCCAGTTGGTGACCTTGTACATTTAATATGTCAAGTGGTGCTCACTGCTGCCTACCCAACCCTCAAACATTCCCCAAATTTATTTTGCTTTCTGTGAGAGGGGGGCGAGAAGCAAGAGTAAAGACTTGCATGGATGGCTATTCTCTGGTGTGGCATAGTTCCTAGGATGCTCTGAATTACCAGGCGAAGACTTGTAACCCAAATTGTCCTCTTTTACACTGTCAGTTATGCTGATGGATCTCCAAAGGGGTGCCCTTTGACTGCAGAACTGGGTCACTCCTCTTGGTTTCTGTCAAATATGGATGGAGTTGTGTGAGATTTCCCCACCAGCTGCTTCCTCAATGACCCCTTGCTAATCCGATATCCTGCAATTAGCAGCCATCCTGCCAAGTATTTGGAGAGAAAAGCACCCAGGTATAAATCTTTGGCTCCATCTATATCAATACCTCTGTGTCTGTCTGTCTAATTGCTATTGACTGTGGAAAGTAGTTTTTGATTGAGGCATGAGGCAAAGTGATATTGATCACGCTAAATGAACTTTTCTACAACCCTCGAGTCAATTGGCCAGGGAGGGAATTGTGCCAGAGATGTCACCTTTGATACCAAGCCCAAATCTCACCCAAGTGTCCTCTGGCTTCCCTGACTAGAATTCCACAAGAGTGTTGTAAGGCAAACCCCTCCTCTCTCACCATATTAAATATCAAACTATCCTGCCCTGGACACGAGCAAAATGAAAACCTATTTGCTCTTCTTGCTTAGTTGAAAGAGAACAGAAGGAAATGAGAACACACAAACACAAAAACTGATTTTACTTTTCATCCTTCAGGCAAGAAGCTTTTGCCACACAACTCCCTCCCCCTTCTCTTTGCGGAGTAACATATTATGTTCCTAGGAAACAGCAGTGGCAGAACAATGAGTTCCATATCAGTGCTCATTTATCTTGTATGTTCTTCAGGACTCTAAATTGTGGTCTTTGGGTCCAGTTTATTTGTAACCAGAGCTGGACCAGCAGTTGGGGTGCAACATGCTATGGCAATCAAAGGGTGCTTATTTTGATGCTCAGCATAGGTTTACTGCATGGGGAGTGGGGAGAGAATGAGATGCACTCTGTTCTTTATTTCTCAGCAACAGGCTCACATACAGATTAGCCTCCTAAAACCCAAATCTCCTATGGCATCATTTTCTGTTTCGAGGATAATCACCTCCTTTCTTCCCCCATCAACATCCTCCTTTTTTTGTTTCTGTTTCTGTTATTTGAGTAATTGCTTAGTACTCACTGTTCAATTCAGTACTAGCAGCTTTGCACCTTCTGTTCATTGCATATAGTTTGCCTCTTTTTTTCTTTTTTCTTTTAAAAAAGGTTGGATTATGTATTCATGTCCTCAGCAATAGGCTGTCCTGTATAGCTTCTGGAACAAGTGTAATAGTAAGCCGACTGTAAACTGAAAAATGTATAGCAGCACAATCATACCTATGTTATCTCAAAAGAAAGTCACGCTGAATTCAGTATAGCTTAAAAAGGTAAAGGTAAAGGTACCCCTGCCCGTACGGGTCAGTCTTGACAGACTCTAGGGTTGGGCGCTCATCTCACTCTAGAGGTCGGGAGCCAGCGCTGTCCGCAGACACTTCCGGGTCACGTGGCCAGCGTGACGAAGCTGCTCCGGCGAGCCAGCACCAGCGCAGTACACGGAAACGCCGTTTACCTTCCCACTATAAAGCGGTACCTATTTATCTACTTGCACTTAGGGGTGCTTTCGAACTGCTAGGAGGGCAGGAGCTGGGACCAAAAGACGGGAGCTCACCCCGCCGCGGGGATTCAAACCGCCGACCTTTCGATCGGCAAGTCCTAGGCGCTGAGGCTTTTACCCACAGCGCCACCCGCGTCCCTCAGTATAGCTTACTCCAAGGTAAATAGACAAAGGATTGCACCTTAATAAGATGTACACAATGTGATCCTACACATGTCTACTTAGGAGTAAGTCTCAGTTAGTTCAAGGTTAGTTTCTACAGAGATACCATGAGCAGTAGAATTGTGAACCAGTAATTGTGTGTTGTGAAACAGATGGTAAAAAAGGGGCCTATCTGTGACCAACCGCAGACTCCTTTATTTATTTTATCTGGCCTTTGTTTTAAAAGAATCACATTGCTGCCATCGTTCGTTATGAACTGTATTGTATTTTTACAGTAGTAAAGGTAAAGGCACCCCTGACCATTAGGTCCAGTCGTGACCGACTCTGGGGTTGCGGTGCTCATCTCACTTTACAGGCCGAGGGAGCCGGCGTACAGCTTCTGGGTCATGTGCCAGCATGACTAAGCCACTTCTGGCGAACCAGAGCAGCGCACGGAAATGCCATTTACCTTCCTGCTGGAGTGGTACCTATTTATCTACTTGCACTTTGATGTGCTTTCGAACTGCTAGGTTCTGATTGGCAAGTCCTAGGCTCTGTGGTTTAACCCACAGCGCCACCTGCGCCCCTATTTTTATGGTACGTGAATATTTATTTATTTTATTTAATTTTTTATATACAAATATTTCTATGCTACACTTTTCAGGGAGATGCCCCCTTCCAAACTTAAAACTATTTTTTTTTAGCCACTGAAAAGGCAAAAAAATATTTTTTAAATAAGAATAATAATAATTTCTCTCCTCCCTTTCATCACAGTTCATCATGTATTTTACTTTTAAAATTTTTGACTATTTAATTTTTTTTTTTACTATTTTGACTATTACGTCAAGCCTTGTAAAGGGCAGATTAAAAGAGTTTTAAATCAGGATTGGAAGACCTCAGTCTCAGGAGCTCTTCAGGTCTCTCTGGCACTTAACTCTCTCCCCAGGCTGTTTCTCCTGCTCAGACACCAGCCTCATCCTCAGCACTCACTTGCCCCCCTTGCACCCTTCCTGAGTGTTTTTCACAGACTGGAAGGTGTCAATGAATGCTGATAATGCCTCTTGCTCGCCTGGATGGAGCATAGAGAGGTATCTGTAAAACTAGCCTAGTCTACAGAGGCAAAATTTGCATGAGTTGCTCCACCCACTTTTGCCTCCTGCCCCGCCCACTACTGGCATGTGGCCCCTATAAGCTTGCCTAGAAGGAAATGTTGCCCTTCATCTTAAAACAAGGTTCTCAAATAAATGGATTTTAAATAATCCATCAATCAGTCCATCAATCCTAAAATTAAAATAATAAAGGTTTCCCTCAGTTCACTGATTCCCCCCAACTCCTCTTTTTGGGTGTATTTTGGATTGGCTGTGCTCATATCCCCCCTCCTCTTGTTTGGCCCTTCTTCATAATTGTTTTTGGTGTATTTCCAATTTTTACTCCCCACTGTTTCCTCTAGGGCCATCTTCCCATTCTATAATGTAGCTTTCACAAACAGCATTTTAGCATTTTCTTACCTTTTGTAAAAGGTAGCATTCTCCACAAAAAAATTACAGAGACTTCCTTTTTTTGCGAGGCCAGTTCTTTAAAATTCTTTCATTTGAATTCTATTTTTATTTAACTATTTTATTATCCTTCATGAGCCAAGCTCCTTATGACAAGTTTATTATAGTAATTTCCTCCTTTCCCCTTTTATTAATTCTCTTAGCTTTATTTCATTACAATGACGTTGTGTTCTGCATTCATTCTACTCCTCCTCAAACAAATGCATGCAATTCATCTCTTTGATTTCTCTCCCTCTTCCAAATTAAACAATGTCCAGTTTTACACCCTTAATTAGACATGGATTATATGAGTATTCCTTGACCTCAGAATTCCACTTCTCTCCCCCCCCCCCCCGAGCCAATGCAAGTGGCCTCTAAAACCAAGGTGGTGTGTATGCCAGGATTCCCTGCCGCTGAAGAGTGTGGCATCATCAACCACAGAATTCAGCTCCAGGAAAGCCCAAGTTTTGCATGAACAAATGAATTAGGAACAGCTGGGCAATGGCTGATGTGGTGAAGTGCCTAACTTCAGTTCCAGAAATGGCTTTGCCCACCAAGCTAGCCATTAGTGCCTTCAGGGAATGAAGGGCTTCATGTCTCAGCCGTGCTTTTGTTTTATCAACAAGGATCATCCTAAGTAGACTAAGGTGTAGTTTGGTGGCAGAGCACCTGACCAGGGGCATAGCTCGCTGTTCTGGCACCTGGTATGGTGGGGAAAGGGCGATCCACAAATGGGGATGTTGTGGCGATCCGTGCATGGGGGGGGGCACGGTGATCCATTTTGGGCAGCGCAGGGCCCCGAGCCACATCACTCCCAGGAGCGACACGTTGCTTGGGCACACTGCAGGCCAGGCCCTGCGGTAAGTGCCACCCCCACGGTGTGCCATTTTGTCACCCCCCCAAGGATGACACCTGGGGTGAACCGCACCCCCCGCACCCCCTTCCTACGCCCCTGCACCTGACTTGAATGTAGACGGTCAGTGGTTCAATCCCAGGCATCTATACGCAGGGCTGGGAATGTCCCCTGTCTGAAATTCTGGGGAGCCTCTGCCCAGCAGAGTTGATAGTACTGAGCTAGTTGTGCCAATAACATGACTCGGTATAAGGCAGGTTCCTACGTACAGTGGTACCTCTGGTTAAGTACTGTATTTTTTGCACCATAACACTCACTTTTTTCCTCCTAGAAAGTAAGGGGAAATGTCTGTGCGTGTTATGGAGGAAATGCCTACGGGTGGCATGCCTACGGATTTTCCTCCTCTAAAAACTACGTGCGTGTTATGGTTGGGTGCGTGTTATAGAGCGAAAAATACGGTACTTAATTCGTTCTGGAGGTCCGTTCTTAACCTGAAACTGTTCTTAACCTGAGGTACCACTTTAGCTAATGGGGCCTCCTGCTGCCGCCGCGCCGCCGGGGCATGATTTCTGTTCTCATCCTGAAGCAAAGTTCTTAACCTGAAGCACTATTTCTGGGTTAGCAGAGTATGTAACCTGAAGCATATGTAACCTGAAGCGTATGTAACCCAAGGTACCACTGTACAAGATGTCTTGCATGTCCTATATTCCTTCCATCCATGAAGGAAATAAGGAAGGCAAGGCCACAACTCAGTATTAAGCATGGTTTAAGCTGATGAGCTTCAAGAGAACCTTCCAGGGGCCACGTGGTAGTGTGGATGGGGCAAGAGTGTGAGGAGCATAGAATCATAAAGTTGAAAGGGATCCCAAGGGACATTGTTCAACCAGGGCCATCTTACCCATAGGAGCTAGGGGTGCGGGGCACCCGGGCGCCGGGCTATCAGGGGCCCCAGGCTGAGAGTCCTGGGTCCGAGAGGCTGAGAGTCCCAAATCTTTGCACCCCGGCGCCACATATGCTTAAGACAACCCTGTGTCCAACCCCCTGCAATGCAAGAATCTGAGGGAAAGTATCTATGACAGATGGAAGGTTTTAAAAGGATATTTTTATATTAGGCTGGATACCTCTCTAAACTCTGTCTAGGCATCTGCATTATCAGAGGTCAAGGGCACATTCGAACCAGGCAAAAACACTCAAGGGAGGTGCAAAGCAGAGACAGTGCATACCTCTCAACTTTCCTGATTAAATCAAATCTGTGTGCCGTGCTCTCGTGAGTGTCATGTGGAAGCATGACTGTGAAGACGGGGACCCTTGTTTCCCACTGCAATATGTGGGAGGGTGTAGCAGTGTGGCCTTGGGAATAATAAATATATATATATGGCATGAGGAGAGTTCCAAAAGAGACTTGGAGGCCATGTTAGAAACTAAGATATGTAAGCTAGGAACCAAATGGCTCCTTAAACCAAGGTTACAGTTGCCAAAATGGAATGTCTAGTTGCCATTTTGGAGTAAGACAGCTCTAGAGTTTTATTTTTCAAATGATGGACTGGCTGTGATTGATTATCAGTTAAACATCTGCCTAGTTCAGATGCCAACCTTGAGCTAGGTTAGGAAATTGAAAATTTAAAGAAGAAAAGTCACTTGATCAGGGACAGTCTACATATCTGTAAATTGGCCTAACCCTACCTCTTTTTCTTTTTTCTTTTAATGTATTTTTATTAAAGATTTTCTTGATTTACAGAGGTATGTGCTCCTGCTCAGGCTGCACAGAAAAAGCATTTTGGTACCTGATATTCATTCTGATTGTGCAGATAACGTTTAACTGATAGAATTCTACAGGATGTGGTATTAGTGTGTGAAATCAGTCAAGATCCAATGATTCCCAGGCATGCACCTCTAGATGGTGGAGGTGTCAGGCGCCATCCTGATGCCCAGGCATCTTCACTCGGTCACAAGTGGGCCAATAGTCAGGTGCAAAAGGCGCCTGGTGTCAGGCTAATTCCGAACATTGCTTGGGGGACCATATTTGGCCACCAGACCTGAAATTCTCCCCCTGCTCTAGACGTACTATATTGACACTTTAATGTGATCCAAATTTGTCTTCCATACGATTATGAATTGGATTTGTTGACCATGACTACCGTCACTTACGTGGAAGTAAACCTCACTGAGCAGAGTGGGATTTATTTCTGAGTGACCTTGCATAGATTGGGCTGTTCCTAATACAGTCATACCTCGGGTTAAATTTGCTTCAAGTTGAGTGCGTTCAAGTTGCGCTCCGCGGCAACCTGGAAGTAACGGAGCGCGTTACTTTCGGGTTTCGCTGCTTGCGCATGCACAAACGTTCAATATGACATCACGTGCATGCGCAGAAGTGGCAAAAAGTGATGTGCACGTGTGCAGACGTGCCGTCGCTAGATACGTTTACCTCTAGATGCGAACGGGGCTCCGGAACAGATCCCATTCATATCTAGAGGTACCACTGTATATTGTTCAGCTTCATCAAAACATAACATCTTGAATGTCATCTTCAACATCCAACATGTATAAATCAGGCCACCAGGCCTCACAAGTTATGGCTGTCAGCTTTTTTGCTTTTTTTGGCACTTTCTGAAAAAGGAAAAGATCTGCAAGTGTAAAACAGCTGAGAACAGTTTCAAGCTGCAAAGCCTATGTTCTAATAGCTAAAGCTGTCAAGAAGATGACAAATCAAACCATTGTGAAAATGAAGGGAGTAAGTGTCTTGCCCCAGGAGTACATGTGCCTGTTGATTGACAAGTGCCATCTTCTGTCCATGTTTTACACATCCCACATGAGCTTCTGACCATATGTATGAAAGTATGGACTAGTGGGGGGAGCCATATGCTCTATGACGGAGCTGGTGGTTTTTAATATACTGAGGGACCAATTCACAGAATTTGATTAGAGTAGCAAGTTTGTATGCTGAATGGGTTTGCACTGACTTTTGCACAGGGAGAAATGGTTGTCCCATCCATTTAACACAAATCTGACTTGAAGTGTTGCTGATTTGCATTATGCCTAGCCGTGGTATACTTTGTGGGATGTATGAGGAAAAGCTATCAACTAACATCTTCAGCAGCCCTGCCCCCTCATTTATTTATCATTTTTAAAATGTATAAACCATTTCATAGCCAAAGCTATTGAAGGGATGTACAGTAAGATAAAATGAGGTAAAATACAAGAGATATGGATTCTACAGTGGTACCTGTACATACGCTTCAGGTTACATACGCTTCAGGTTACAGAATCCACTAACCCAGAAATAGCGCTTCAGGTTAAGAAATTGTGCTCTGGCGGCACGGCAGCAGCAGGAGGCCCCATTAGCTAAAGTGGTGCCTCAGGTTAAGAACAGTTTTAGGTTAAGTACAGACCTCCGGAATGAATTAAGTACTTAACCTGAGGTACCACTGTATAAGGACGCGGGTGGCGCTGTGGGCTAAAAGCCTCAGCGCCTAGGGCTTGCCGATCGAGAGGTCGGCGGTTCGAATCCCCGCGGCGGGGTGCGCTCCCGCTGCTCGGTCCCAGCGCCTGCCAACCTAGCAGTTCGAAAGCACCCCCGGGGGCAAGTAGATAAATAGGTACCGCTTACCAGCGGGAAGGTAAACGGCGTTCCGTGTGCGGCTCTGGCTCGCCAGAGCAGCGTTGTCACGCTGGCCACGTGACCCGGAAGTGTCTTCGGACAGCGCTGGCCCCCGGCCAATAGATGTGAGATGGGCGCACAAACCCCAGAGTCTGTCAAGACTGGCCCGTTCGGGCAGGGGTACCTTTACCTTTACCTTTACCACTGTATAAACAATAAACCTTTTCTGCAACTCTACAATTTCTATTCTATATAATGAAGGGGCCACACTTTGGGCAAAGGCTGTCTCTCAGCCACATCTGCACTATACATTTAAAGCAATATCATTCCACTTCAGACAGTCATGGCTTCCCCCAAAGAATCCTGGGAAGTACAGCTCTTGAAGGTGCATAGAATTCTTAGGAGGCCTGTATCCCTTTCAAAGAGATGTAGTCCCTAGTTTTCCCTGGGAAGTGATTGACTGTTAAGCCACTCTGTTATTATCTGTTTGTCAATGGTTCTTTATGTGTTTGGATGTCTCTTGATACATCATAGCCAAACTCGGCATGAGGATGCCTGAGGTGGGTTTTTTGTTTTTTGTTTTTTTTTTTTGTTTATGTTGGGATGTCAGTCACAATTTTGAATCGGTGTGAAATTTGACTTTGACATGACTTTGTCTGATTTCAAACTCAGCACAAGGGTTCTTGAAGGGAGGGAAGCAAGTTTTCATAAATGCTGGGACAACAGGTGCCATGTTGAATCAAGATGACAGTCTGAAACATGACTTTGGCATGAATTCACCTGATTTTGGCATGATGGGTCAAAACTGCACCAGTGTCAAACATGGCACATGGGTTTCTGATGCAGGGGCAGACATTTTTGTCAATCTTGGGATGCTGGATGCCATTTTAATCAAGATGGTGACCTGAAATGTGACTTTGGCGTGACTTCATCCAACGTTTGGTGTGACAAGTCCAAACTGCACTGACTTGGACATCCCTGGAGATATCATTGCTCCATTTGGTGAGACTTCACCAAATATGGCACTACTGCTGCAGCCTGCACCAATCTGGTTGGCTCTGAATTTATTATTGCCCAATTTGACAGTACTGTTCTGACCTGTGCCAACTAGAATGCCTCTTAAGGTATTATTGCCAAACTTGGCATGAGGGTTCCTGAGGCAGAGGCAGCGGTCATCATCTATGTTGGGATGCCAGGCACCATTTGAGTCAAGATGGTGGACCAAATTAACACTAATTAAACGCCACCCACACCCAAAATAATGAGTCACAGATGACCCAGGTGCATGCGTTGGTGTTGGGGTGTACATGTACAGCCCCCAAACTCTCAAATTACACTATTTAAAAATCACCTTTGTTTGTTTCTTCAAATTCCCAGGCAGCCCCAGGCACTTCCCACTAGTAATATATATTTCCTTCCACAGGCTCTATGGAGCTTTTTATTAATGAAAACATCAATAGACTCTCCCTCTCTCCGGACGCATTCACTGTGTTTACAAATCACTATCAAATGCTTTTATCTTGTCGGTGATGCATTCCCTGACATTTCATTATGATTCCATAAATCACTTTTCTAGGAAAAGGGGAAGGGAGCACAACTGATCTTAAAAAAAAAATACTAGCAGACTTAGTCTCAACACCATCATTGTCCATCTTCCAATCCCCACAGGTGAAATAGAGCCTCACTAGAGATGCCATGACAGAGATGGTTATCCTGCAGTCCTCCCGATAAAGTCCTCTAGGTTCTATCATCCCTGACCATTGGCTATGTTGGCTTGGGATGATGAGATCTGAAGTTCAAGAACATCTGGGTGGCCACAGAATCCCCATCCTTATGACAGAGTAATGAGTGGATGTGATCTCAAAACCCATAGAAGTCTCCCAGGTGCTCATGGCCGCACCAGGGCAGTTGGGCATCCATTTCGAGAAATGAGAGATTTATCCAGAACCCTTTCTGGTGACACAGAAGATGTGAGTGAGAGTAGTCTCTCATTTGCCAATGGAAGGGGCAACCAGTGACAGTGTTTAACACAAGTCTGTTTTGTTTTTGTTCTGTTTGGTCATACTAACACTAATGTCCCAGCTTCAAAGCATTTTCTCACATTTAGTTGACCACCATTACTGAAGTGTCATGGCTAAAAATTGGCCGCTGTTTCTTTAATGCTTAAAAAAAAGCTGGGTCAGCATGAGTCAACGGCCTGCACCAGGTTGTATATATAGAGTGAGAAATGTTAGTTGGTTGAGTTGGTTGGTTAGTTAGTGAAAGCTGGTAAGAGCCAGTGTGGTGTAGTGGTTAAGAGCGGTAGTCACGTAATCTGGTGAACCGGGTTCACTTCCTTGCTCCTCCACATGCAGCTGCTGGGTGACCTTGGGCCAGTCACACTTCTCTGAAGTCTCTCAGCCCCACTCACCTCACAGAGTGTTTGTTGTGGGGGAGGAAGGGAAAGGAGAATGTGAGCCGCTTTGAGACTCCTGAAGGGGAGTGAAAGGTGGGATATCAAATCCAAACTACTACTACTACTACTACTACTACTACTACTACTACTCTTCTTCTTCTTCTTCTTCTTCTTCTTCTTCTTCTTCTTCTTCTTCTTCTTGATGTATGTACAGTTGGTCAGTCGCTTTTGCAGAAAGACTTTTAAGAATAAAAGCAGAAAGTACTCTGCAAGGATACTTCTCTCGTGGACTCTTTTATGCCAACAAGGGTCCGAGGACCAGGCTGAGGCGACAAAGGGAGGTCAGAATCCTTTCTCTCTCTTTTTTTTTACAAACACTGACAGTGAGTTGGGGCATCTGTTAATGTGAGGGGAAGAAAATGGCAGGCCCTGCATTATTGGGGTAGAAATTCACATTTATAGGTGAACCTACTTAATTTGAACTTTTAGAACCAACATGTGAACCAAAAGAGAGCCCACTCCTTTGAAATTCCCACTTCTCCATTTTTTTCCATTCATTTCTCTAGCCATGTAATTTGTACAAAACTGCATGTACTTAATTAAAATGTTCACATTTGTGAAAGGAACATAGAACTGCATTAAATTAGGGGGAAATGTTTTGCAAAAATGTATTTGTCATTAACTGAAGTGAGCGTGAGAGATGCAAATTAGCTGTATCATTGCTGTGAAGATCCAGCTGTCCTCTTAGTGGGGGTATGGATTTCGTGTCCAAATTGGTTCAAAAAGCATTTCAGTTAAAAGTGGTAAAGCATGGAGGTAGAATAGGCAAATGCCTTTCCAAAGAACATACACCACTGAATCTATTTGGTGGTGGTGGGGAACCCAAATGTAGGGCTACCATAGTTCAAAAAGTGAAAATCCGGACACAAAAGTTGTTGACCTTTTCATTATTATTTTTTTGCAAAATCTCAAAAAAGAAGTAGTTTTTGAGCAAGCTAATTTTAAGGACAAAGCAGACCCTGAGGCAAAGCAGACCCTTTAGACAAAGCAGACCCTGAGGCAAACTGGGCAGCCATCGAAGCACCTTAGAACGACTTGAACATTTTTTTGAAGCACAAAATGGGGGTCAAAACTGAATCTTGTACTCAGTGCACACACCTAATATATAAACAAAGCAATATGCAATAGTATACCATGTGCCAAACCACCCGTTACAATAAATACATAAGCAGACCCTTTTATTTTGAAGAAAAAACAGCTGTGGATCCCTAGTCAGAAATGTAAAAGTTGCATCATTGAGGCAAATAAGAGCACTGGATGGTCTGGTGAGCAGGAAACCATCATTTGAATTCGGAGCATGGACCAGGCTTGAGCTCTACAGCTGCTTTGCCTTCTGTTTAAGCATACTTTTTGTGGGGGGTGGAGTGGGGAGAGAGAGTGCATTTATTGTAACATTTCATTTTATCCTAATAGTATGACTTAGTAATACATGTTAAAAGCCATGAACCAGTATTTCTACTTGCCCTGGAAAAGATGTAGAGCAAAAGTCAGGATCCAGAGTCAGTCAATGTATGCTTGGTCAGTCAAGACAAACTCAAAAGATTTAATGATTTTGAGCTAGAAAAAGTTATTTCCTTATCAAGTGAAGAAGCATTTCAATCTAGACACATTGAATCCATGTTGGGCTAAGTCAGTATCTGCCTGAAGTGTCAATATTAACAATGGATTTATGAACACATGGCTTAATATGCCAGGAAAGCAAAACCTCACTTGCTGATGATATTAACCAATTAAACACTGTCAATAGAAACATTGAGTCAGAACTCTGATGCAGAAGTACAGATTAAGGTTCAAACATGATGAGGAATGTGACCATTGTTTCACAGATACAAAGAAAATGGGCTGCAGACTCTGAAGTCTATTGTTGTTGTTTTCATTTTTTAACTTGATGCCGGTTTTATAATCAAGATGACTGCAAAATAATACACAGTACAATAACCTTTCTCTCATAGTCTGCAATAATTGCGCTGTTCTGACCACGAATGAGGCCCTACAGGGGTCAACAAACATTTGAGGATGCTGTTGTCAGTCAGACTAAATGCAGCAGGAACTGCCAGACATGGATAGCTCTGGCTAGATGATTTACTCCAAAGAGGCATGGAGCTCAGCTGAGACCTCCATCTTGAGGAGGTTTAATACGGTTGGAGCCTAGCACTCTCTTGCCTTGTGTATTGTCTGTGTTAAAGTGAGGTATGTGAGGCCACTGGTGCTGAGGGGAATAGATCGGAAGAGGATTTTGGTTCAGTGGCCTCTTGGCTGACAAACTCAGGCTTGATACAGCACCTCAATGAGCTTGTGCCTATGATCTTGGTAATAATTCAGCACCTTCCCATCTCCATCAGGGTCTGGACTGCTGTGCCAGGGCAGGTTATGTCAATAAAAAGGAGCAATTTCTGAGCTATTGCAGATTACTGTCACATGGTGGATCATTCTTGTAAATGGGGCTGCCCTATGCATTATTTATTTGCGTGCTGAGGTCCCCCAAAACCCCTACCCCAATAACTCACACATCACACATAATTTTTGTTTAAGGTTTTTGGCATACTTTTGGCCACAACTTTATTTTCATACAAATTGAGAGTGGTTGCTTAGGCATTGGTTATGACTATCTGTCACCCCCCGCCTTGGGGGACAGCACTGACTCCCTAGTCAGTCCCGGAGGAACAAGGGACAGAGTCAGCTGGAGCTGCGACACAGGCCCTCAGCTACTCCGCGCATGTTCCTTGAAGCTTACGCGGCCCGCACCCTGCTCCAAGGGTTTGGACGAAGGGGATGGTAAGCTTCAGAATTCCTTTAACGGAATACCCGTCTGCAGCAGCATTGGAGGGGCAGGCACAGCCAATCCATACCCCTCCACCAACCAATTTAACCAATGCCTAACCGCCAACCTTACAAGTTGACGATTTGCTAAGCAGTAGGCAAAACCCAAAAGGCACGCACTAATCAGCCAATTGGAAAAATTCCTACTGGGCCCCCGCACCAAGGCGAACGACCCCATGACAGGCAGAGCAAGGTCAAAGCGCAAGCCCAAATCAAGGGAGGGCGGGCGGGAGATCCGATGTCCACAGCGAAAGAGAAAGAGAAAGCTGTGGACCTTGCTTAAATAACCACTGATCCCACCCCTAAATTGGCAACATCAAATTTACCCCAGTAACACCATCCTCCAATCTGCTCCAGGCCCCTTGAATCTAATACTGCCTGGCAACCAAGTGGAGTTTTGTTCGGCCCCATCCGCAACACGTGCTCTCTTTTAGTGAGAACACGCTTTGCCATATTTTAACCCAGATTTTTCAGATAATTGCTGTCTCTCAAAAGTACCTTCACATCAATAAAGAGAGAGAGGAAAGAGGCAGGCAGGCTCTGCCGCCTGGCTTACCAGTTGAAAAATAAACACATACACACAAGGCAAGGGCAAAAAGGTAGAGACTGGTTCTTTAATGCTGGAACAAAATGTTGAGCTATAAGCATTTATATCCAGTTTGGTCCAGGCTTATCTTCCCTTGCTAGTGTTGGTGGTTCTTGTTCCTTTGGTCAATGGATGGGGCCAGAGGGTCCTTCCACCTTGCTTCTGTGGCCCCAGAAGAACTTCAGAAGAAACTGCTGCATCAGGTGATCTAGTTAGTCCAGCCCCATCTGGTCCAGCGTTCGGTTCACATACTGGCCATCCCGATACCTGTGTGAAGCTTGCAAGTAGGGCCTGAACACAGCAACACTCTTCCCCCCCTGAGGTTTCCAGCAACTGGTAGTCAGAAGCTAACTGCCTCGGACTGCAGAGGAAGAAGGTATCCAGCAGGGTTAGTCAACATTTATAGCCTTGTCCTCCATGGATCTGGAGGATAAAGGCGACAGACAGTTGGAACAAAGAACGGAGGGGGGAAACATGCTCCTTGCAGGTACTCTTTCTTCAACTGAGGGATGTTGCCAATTTGGCTTCTCCCTTGCTTTGATGCTATTCCTGAGATGCAACTGAGGCAGCCTCCCAGTGGCCATAGGTCTCTTGGTTGATAACAGAAGCTAGGGTATTATTCCCTCTTGCTCTTTGGTCCTAAGGACTATGGTTGTTTGCTTGTTACATTTATATCCTGCTTTTCATCTGTTGTGAACTGCCTAAGTACTATATATGGAAGGCAGTACTCCACAGCAGAAATAAGATACTTTAGTTTTATTTTCACAGCATCTGTCCATGTCCATGTGGCTTACACTTTTCTCCTGTCACTGCTGTATATTTACAATGGGGTTACCCCATTGTACCAGCACAGAATTTTGCATAATGGCATTTGCCATAATTGACTTGAATAAGTCCTGCCTTTGCTTCCATTATTTACTTCAGACCAAAGACACTCTTCCTCACTGGCCTCATGCTGCGTTACTCCAGCGAGGCAAGATATCATTCTTGATGTCAAGAGAAATTCAATTATAACTTGTTTAAAAGCTGGTGTTAAAAGGCCTAATGGGATGGTTCTCATGCCTCATTCTGGCAGCTCAGCTCATTTCCCAGGGAATATGCTATGAGGCCATGATGAGATTTTGTAAATGGCCTGACCTTTCCTTCCTCCACATTTGTCATGCCCTCATCCATGTAGCTAAGTTTTCATTACTTTCAAAAAAGCTCAACATGAAACCATAATTTCCCCCACTCCTACTTCACATTAAATATTAAAAGGGAAATAACCTTCACAGCTAACTTTATTTCCAGGGCAGTGGTAGGAAACCTCCTAAATAGGTTGGCTGGTCTGCTGATTTGACCTGAGAGGCCACTTTCATCAAACCATGCCCAACTGCCCAACTCATGACCTCATATTTGGATAGGGATGTAAACAGGCGGGGATTTCCATCCAATCCTGTGCTCATCACAATCAGCACTGTTTCCATTCTGCTACAGTTTGACTCCCACTAAAACATATGTTACTCATCCCAATATCTGCTATGGCCAAAACTAATGCAATTCATTACGTGATTAATTTTGTGAATAACGTCAATGCATTCCAGTGGAAGATAAACATCAAAAGCAATGCAGAAAATACTTTAATTATTTGCAGACTAAAAATAAATAAAAATGATGGTGAATACTGTTTCTATTCTCTTGCATGTTTTCCTTCCTTGACCTTAAGTGACCATGTGTCCATTTCCACTCCATCTCCGTTTCCAGTGGAATTCTTTGACGTTCCTAGTGTGGGGCAGACAACAAGGCAGTTTCAAATCAGGAACTTTAAGCGCATTCCTGCTTGTTCCTTGCAAAGTGGGGTTAACTTGACAGACCAATCAGCTGATTGGCACTAACAGTGCACCTTCAAAAGGTGAGCCCATTTGAAGTTGTCCATTTGCAGGTAAGGTTTGCAGTCAAAACATGCCTGCACATGGATTCTTTCCCTCTGCAGATTACAGACTGCTTTGCTGATCTGCAGAGGAAAAAATGCATTTGTAGATATGATTTGAATCCAAACTGGGCTTGTAAATGGGCAAAATAGAACTCACAGTCAGTGCAAATCAGCTGATTGGCGCTGACAGGGTACCAACAACAACAACAACAACAACAACAACAACGTATGAATGAGTTTGCATATAATTCCGGTGTCTTTATGAAACATCCAAACAGGCCATTCAAAAGCAGTGCTCAAGGCTTTACAGTGAAATTCTTCTAAACTCTGGGAAAACTGAGACTCCTTCACTGACTTTGAGTGACTCCTCTGCTTAATATTTTGCATTGCGACAACAAACACGAAGCATTGCAAAGTCATCTGTTGGATTCTGGGTTTCCTGCTGTACATGCAAATGTAGTTTTCAAAGGGTTAGTCTCACTTTAATCACCACTGCTAAAAGGACCTGGTGCTTGCCTTTCATCTGGCAGCAAATTAATTATAAAAGCTCTGTGTTAATATTAATATTGTCTCACTATAGATCAATGGTTTTATTACCTTTGATTCTAATATTACCCATTTGAGGGTGGGAAGGAGGGGCGGGAGAGAGAAAGAACCTGGCAGTATAAAATCCAGAGATTTTCAGGCTGGTAAAATCAGGTAAAGATTTAAATGGAATTGTTTAATCTTTTAATCTGTTGACCTAGTTTAAAGTTCAGAACTGTAATCTACTTAAGATGAGAAATTGCTCACTTTTTAAAATGGAAATGATTTAAAGAAGTCCTATGTAAGTGTGTGTTCCTTTCTCTCTCTCGCTGCCTTCTACCAAATTGTAGACCATGGTTAACCTTTCTGCAGTCCAAGAACCACATTGCCTTCTGGGTAACCTTTTGAGGGCCACATGGCACTGGTGGACAGGCCCAGAGGGAAAAGAGGGGAGTGCTTGCTTTTCTCTCTCTTTGGGGGGAATTGGTTTATACTTGCAAACCTCTTAGAAGCCACTTTGGCCATTAAGCAGTAGATACATTCCCAGAGGCATTACTGGTGAAAAAAGGATGGCTGTCCACACTGGGCAATGGCTCTCTATGCCCCCTGCTACCTCCTGTAATAATGGCAAGAATTTCACTCTCCCTCTCTCAAATGATTTGAATTTGCCCTGCCTTCTATTAATGTGACCAGAAATCCCTCACTTTTACGGGACCTCATTGCCCCTGTGAAAGCCTCCGGAGGATTTTAGCCAAGGGCCAGTTTGCATGTTCTGCGTGGTGATCCCTATTTAGAACTCTTGCAATTTTACTGCAGGCCATTTCAGGCTTACAAACACTCTACAAAGGCAGACCCATTTGGAGCACATCAAAGTAGTCTGAGCTGTGTGAATGAAGTCAAAGTCAAGCCAGACCAAGACATTTTACTGTCTGAGACAAAGGACAAAATGATCCCTTCCACTTTCCAGGTACAAAAGTCAGTCACACTGGTTGTTGACCAAGTCTTCCACTGCACCTGAGGACAGGAGGCTCAGTGCTGGATTTATGTATAAGCTAAACGATATGTTAATCTTTATTGTCATTGTCCCCTACAGAACAACGAAATTGAAAAAATCTACATAAGGCATTCAAAAACCAACAAGCCTGCTATCCCAGCTATCCCTGGTTAGCCCCCTAAAAACTCTAATGCCCCATAATTAAATCCAATTAAATACAACAAGCTATAGCCTAGGGCCCCACCCTCTCGGGGGGAGGGCCCAAAATTAATTGTATTTCAGTTCAACAATTACTTTGATAAAATACATATTTTGTTATGTGCAAATGGCTTTAGATACCTATTAGGTTCATAAATTACCATATAGCATATATTCAACACAAAAAACAGTGACAATTTGTTGTTCTTGCCAAAAAAGGACAGCTGGACCTATAAAGGGCCCCATTATTTTCAGTAGCTTAGGGCGTCATCAAACCTAAATCTGGCCCTGAGCAGGCTAGCTGTCCACTCTCCGCATCTGCCACTTGAGGTGGCTGCCTCACTTTGCCCAATGGTAGAGTTGGCCCAGGTCTCAATTCATATGCAACAGTGGCCATTTCTGATTCTTCCATGAAAGGGTGCAGATAACCTGGCCAATGAAACAAATATGTGGGGAGGGGGGGTTACATGAGCAAAAATAGCTTATACAGTGGTACCTCAGGTTACCTACGTTTCAGGTTACATACGCTTCAGGTTACAGACTCCGCTAACCCAGAAATATTACCTTGGGTTAAGTACTGTGCTTCAGGATGAGAACAGAAATCGTTCTCCGGCGGCGCGGCAGCAGCAGGAGGCCCCATTAGCTAAAGTGGTGCTTCAGGTTAAGAACAGTTTCAGGTTAAGTACGGACCTCTGGAACGAATTAAGTACTTAACCTGAGGCACCACTGTACTGAAATTACTTGGGGAGTAAGATGCTACACGAGGGGAAGTAGAAAGAGAGCAAAAGTTTAATATGTAGGGCGACTTAGAGGAGGGAATCTCTTTCTACTCCATTGTACTGTAACTGAGAGTAATTGGAACAGATTGTTGTGGAAGGGTTATAATTCATAATGCTGTACTTTGACATGCAAATACTCACCTGCAGAGGAAATAGCAACACAGAGTGATTAGTATAATAATATAGTTTTTGTATTGCATATTACCAACCATTGTTGGTGCTCGTATTTCCTATACAAAGTTTTGCTTTATTTATATTGTTCAGACTGAGCAAATGGCATTTTCCTCAGGCAGACTAGAAATGCAGTTGCAGAAAACAGGAGGAGGTAGAAGTGAGCTAAACAGCAGGAGAGGAGGAGGAATTGGGGCAGCTTAATGAGCTTTTCTTCTTCTTCTTCTTCTTCTTTCCCTTCCTTGTTTCCAAGGTTTTCATAGTAGAAGAGTGAGATGAAGCAGACATAAATAGACCCCCACAGCTCCCCACTTGATTGTCAGAGCCACACAAGATGAAGACATCCTACAGACCTGCTCCAAGAAGCCTTGCTCTTCATTTGTCCAGTTCACATGCAAGAACCTGCAGGGAAGTGCAGCAGTGTGCCCTAGGATGGGTTAGCCAACATGGCTCCTTCCGAATATTGACTCCAGCCAATCATGGATCACACAGTGACTGGGATGGGTGCCATGATACTGCAAGTCATTCATATTTTTTGTTGTTGTTGTTGTTTAGTCATTTAGTCATGTCCGACTCTTTGTGACCCCATGGACCAGAGCACGTCAGGCTAAGGTTACCAGGTGTCCCCGTTTCCCGGGGACAGTTCCCAGATTTACCAATCAGTCCCCATATAAAAGCCATTGAAGTTGAAAAGTTGCCCGGATTCATTGAAAAAAATCTGGTAACCTTACATCAGGCACTCTTGTCTTCCACTGCATCCCGCAGTTTGGTCAAACTCATGTTAGTAGCTTCGAGAACACTGTTCAACCATCTCGTCCTCTGTCGTCCCCTTCTCCTTGTGCCCTCAGTCTTTCCCAACATCAGGGTCTTTTCCAGGGAGTCTTCACTTCTGATGAGGTGGCCAAAGTATTGGAGCCTCAGCTTCAGGAGCTATCCTTCCAGTGAGCACTCAGGGCTGATTTCCTCAAGAATGGATAGGTTTGATCTTCTTGCAGTCCATGGGACTCTCAAGAGTCTCCTCCAGCACCATAATTCAAAAGCATCAATTCTTCGGCCATCAGCCTTCTTTATGGTCCAGCACTCACTTCCATACATCACCACTGGGAAAACCATAGCTTTAACAATATGGACCTTTGTCAGTAAGGTGATGTCTCTGCTTTTAAAGATGCTGTCTAGGTTTGTCATTGCTTTTCTCCCAAGAAGCAGGTGTCTTTTAATTTCATAACTGTTGTCACCATCTGCAGTGATCATGGAGCCCAAGAAAGTAAAATCTCTCACTGCCTCCATTTCTTCCCCTTCTATTTGCCATTTATATTTAGCCGTACATAAAAGATTGTCTCACCCATTATCTACTCAACCAATTACTGTGCTCTGCAGGAAATCTGCAGCTATCCTCTCCTGAGGAGACCACTTCTGTATGATGTAGGAATCAGGCCTTCGGTGTGGTGGCACCTACCCTTTGAAACTTTATCCATTTACATAACTGATGCTGTCGCTGTTGTCTTTTGGATGCGTATTTAATACCTTTCTATTTCAACCTGCCTTTTAAGGGAATATTCTTTTATATATATTATTGTCCCATTAATTGAAAATGAAATTGCTTCAATACATTTTTATAAAGCTTTTTTATTTTTAATTGTTTTGTGAGGTCTCATGCAAAGCAGTAACTAATTAAATAAATATGGCAACACTACCAAGGTAAGCAGTGGAGAGTAAGAATAATGCTTCCTAACTATAATCACATGGGTAATCACAGCCAATTGGTGATCACATAACGAAGAGCATGACATCATAGCTCCAGTATGTAGGCTATAAAATTTGGCTAAGTGTCACTAAGGGGAAAGAACACCAATTCAGAGTGATGGCAATATTTCCTGAATTGGCAAGCAATCCTTCCCCCGTCTTCCCCAACCGCAAAAGGGGGGATGTGTGTAATGAATTTCACTGCTGCCAAAACCATTTGTGAAAAGCACCTGAAACTCAAGTTTCACAACCTTGGAAAACAACATTCTTGCCCATGAATCCCAGGCTAAGCAGGGCTGTTAATCACATATGCTTGTGATTCATCAAAGTTTTACTTCATCTCTAATGGTCATGAAGACCGATAAATTCTGTGCTCCAAAGGGAGCCACATAAGCAACGAGCCAAATCATTTGAAAGCTCCTGACCTTGGTTTATGGCCACTTCTCTTCCTGCAGTCATGACTGAGCTTTTTCAAAATATATTTCATACTTCTCATCTGTTTTTACCATAAAAGATTAGTAGAATTTTATGACCAGAGGTGATCTTTATGATAAACTTGCTTGACCTCAAAATATAAATGATTCCTACTAATTTCAAAGAACATTTGTTGCTGTTAATTCTTTCCCGCTTTTTGGGGAGGGAGTGTGCATGAGGAGATGCTAATGAACATCTTTGTTGTTAATTTCCTGCAAGGCAGTCGTAATGAACTACCTTTTCATGGCAGTGCAACAACAAAGCCAATCTTCTAGTCTTCTCAGCCCCTGATCTCACAGTGGGATGTGCTGGCTTTGATCTAACTTTTAAAAACACACCTTGATTTCCATGATGACAGTTTGGATTAAGACTCTGGAGAACTTTATTTGTTTATTTGTCTCATGAAAGTTAGTGCTCTTGCAGTGATAAAGGCACACTCTCCTATTTAGGTCATCCCAATTACGAGTCTGGATGCAGGAAATAGCCTTATAAAACCACCATCTCTTTCGTCTTTCTTTAATTATGATTTTGTTCTTAGCATGGTGGCGATTAAATTGAATGCTCCAGATTAAGGGAGAGAGGAAGGCATTTTTAATGTAACAAGCAATTGGCTTCAGTAAAAATAGGTTCATGAATGTATTTATAATTTTATCTTATGCAATGAGCAAAATAAGCTGAGCCTTAAATGGTCTTTCTTCGGGAAAGTTTATATACTCCTAGATGACTTCTGCAAATTCTCCAATTGATTTTTGAATTTCTCCAGAATTCTTGCGGCGTGTAAGAAAACCACCTTTGAGATATCATAATATCCAAACATGGTGTATCCTTGTTGTCTGTTATATTTGCAGGCAGTTTTGATAATTGTTCCATCTCATGACAATAGCCCTGGTAATTTCCTGCCTTCTTCAGTGTCTCCCTGATATTTCTCTCTCCTAGAGGGCATGTGTATGCATCTGTTTGTGTACTGTGAACATTTGCAAGTAACATTTGAACCAAATATGCTTTACTTCCACTGTCGGAATCAGTATTTCTTTGGATTCCAGTTGCTGTGTATCAGAAGTGGGGAGAATAGTTGTTGTACTTGTGTCATGCTTGAAGGTTCCCCATAGTCATCTACTTGGCTACTGTGAGAACAGGATACTAGACTAGATAGGATTTTGGCCTGATCCATGTGTGCTCTTCTTATCTTGTTAAGTTTCTAATGTTATGCATCAAGGTAGAAAGTGATTGTTTTAAATTCATAGATAAACCAGTTAACCTTGATCAATATGTCTATGTCAGCTGCTGGAACCTGAACACATCTTGACCGCTTGTCAGAAATTTATATGCAGCCAGTTTCACCCAAAGACTTAAGTTGTATGCTTATCACCTCAAATGCTTGAAAAAAATAGTAATCTGTATTGTAGTGGTTGGCACTAGCTTGTTCTGTGGTTTAGGGCCAGTTCTAGGTTTGAGGGGGCCTTGGGCAATTTCCAACAGTGGGCCCCCTCCTCTGTCAATGGACATGAAGGTCTATAAATTCCAGTGCTAAGCATGAAGAGCTACAAGACCCACAGCTCAACATGTTGATCTGGAAATGAAATTATGTGTTTTGTACAATGCTCCGGCACATAAAAAAAGAAAAAAATACCCCAGCCAATGCAGCCATAGTGAAATCAGTTTTTTTCCCCCTGCCACAACGCCCTTGATTAATAACAATGTATGCACATATTTATCAAACCATTTTGCTGGAGATACATAAAGTCACAGCAACAACAATTTGACTTTCCATTTTCTAGGTTAGAATTGATAACCTATTCAAGTGTTTCCTTTAAAAGGGAAGGAGAAATAAAACCAACACAATCAGAGACCCAAGAGATGTTTTCTTAACAACCAGCGCACAACACAGCAAGACTCGGAGAGCAAAAAGGTATACGGTACTGAAGTGTTTCCTATTGACTTGGCAAGTGATTTAAGTTCAGGGGGCTGTTCTATTCAAAGAGTAGCTGGCAAGGTAGCACTTTGAAATACAAGACAGAGGACTATTCCCTCCCCCTGCTTCCTTGAGATGACAGCAGGGGTCACCTGCTGCTATCTGAAAGAACTATAAACCAGTCTTGGATGCTCACCTTTCTTTAGGGACTGAGATAACTTAATTAGGCAATTAGATACACCAATACTGTGCATTCAGCTTCTGGAGGCTGAAACACCCATTAGATGAAATCAGTTCATTTAAACAAAATACTTTCATTGCTTTTAAAATATAATGGGGAAATTAATTACAGTTGGCCTCTGCCCCTTCCCAGAAAATATTACTCTACCTTTGTTTCTTTTTTTAAAAAACAAAATCTACAAGGTCCTTCTTTATTTTCTAACTCATGTTTGGTTCTCAGTGAAAATAAAAAATGCTAGTGTTTGTACCCATACTGATCTGGGAATTGAAGCATGTGTTTTGTTTTACCGTGCTTTTGGACATCATGCATGTGTGGCTATGTCTCTCCCTAGTGGAGACAGGGTTCCCTTGCATGCTCTTTGGACTTTGGTGAAATATATTTGATATATTTCATTTTAATGCAGCTTTTCACTTTACCATTTCAAACCCCTATGGCATAGTTTACTAGTACAGTGGTACCTCGGGTTACAGACGCTTCAGGTTACAGACTCTGCTAACCCAGAAATAGTATCTTGGGTTAAGAACTTTGCTTCAGGATGAGAACAGAAATCATGGTGTGGCAGCAGCGGAGGCCCCATTAGCTAAAGTGGTACCTCAAGTTAAGAACAGTTTCAGGTTAAGAACGGACCTCCAGAACGAATTAAGTTCTTAACCCGAGGTACCACTGTACCTTCATGGTTATTTTATAAAGGCATATTTGGATGATTACTGCCATATTCCCAAAATGCACAAGGGAAGAGTTGAACAGACAATGTTTCCAGGGAGGTCATAGAACCATCTTCCTTGAAGTGTTTCAGTAAAATGGCCAGGCAAGATTTGGGGAGACATTATGTATAGCAGGGATGGGAAACCTCTGTTGTCCTCCAGATGTTGATAGACTCCAGCCCCCATCAGCTCCAGCCAGCATGGCCAAGGACAAGAGATGATGGGGTTCAAAACCATCTGGAGGGTCATAGCTTCTCCATCCCTGATGTATAGAATGCCTTATTCCATGACATGGGACTAAGCTAAACAATCTACTGATTCCCTTCAAGCCAATGAACCTTTCAAGCCAGTGACTCTTCTTGAGACAGATCACCCAGTTCCCAATCCCTTCTTCATACTGCCCTGCAAAACATCAGTGCAGCTCTGACTGAATGTAATGAAAATGAAAATGAAGCCAGCATCCTTAGACTTGATCCCCATTGTTGTTGTTTAGTCGTTTAGTCGTGTCCGACTCTTCGTGACCCCATGGACCAGAGCACGCCAGGCACTTCTGTCCTCCACTGCCTCCCGCAGTTTGATCAAACTCATGCTAGTAGCTTCAAGAACACCATCCATCCATCTCATTCTCTGTCGTCCCCTTCTCCTTGTGCCCTCCATCTTTCCCAACATCAGGGTCTTTTCCAGGGAGTCCTCTCTTCTCATGAGGTGGCCAAAGTATTGGAGCCTCAGCTTCACGATCTGTCCTTCCAGTGAGCACTCAGGGCTGATTTCCTTCAGAATGGAGAGGTTTGATCTTCTTGCAGTCCATGGGACTCTCAAGAGTCTCCTCCAGCACCATAATTCAAAAGCATCAATTCTTCGGCGATCAGCCTTCTTTATGGTCCAGCTCTCACTTCCATACATCACTACTGGGAAAACCATGGCTTTTACTATACGGACCTTTGTTGGCAAGGTGATGTCTCTGCTTTTTAAGATGTTGTCTAGGTTTGCCATCGCCTTTCTCCCAAGGAGCAGGCGTCTTTTAATTTCGTGACTGCTGTCACCATCTGCACTGATCATGGAGCCCAAGAAAGTAAAATCTCTCACTGCCTCCATTTCTTCCCCATCTATTTGCCAGGAGGTGATGGGCCCAGTGGCCATGATCTTCGTTTTTTTGATGTTGAGCTTCAGACCATATTTTGCGCTCTCCTCTTTCACCCTCATTAAAAGGTTCTTTAATTCCTCTTCACTTTCTGCCATCAAGGTTGTGTCATCTGCATATCTGAGGTTGTTGATATTTCTTCCGGCAATCTTAATTCCGGCTTGGGATTCATCCAGCCCAGCCTTTCGCATGATGAATTCTGCATATAAGTTAAATAAGCAGGGAGACAATATACAGCCTTGCCGTACTCCTTTCCCAATTTGGAACCAATCAGTTGTTCCATATCCAGTTCTAACTGTAGCTTCTTGTCCCACATAGAGATTTCGCAGGAGACAGATGAGGTGATCAGGCACTCCCATTTCTTTAAGAACTTGCCATAGTTTGCTGTGGTCAACACAGTCAAAGGCTTTTGCATAGTCAATGAAGCAGAAGTAGATGTCTTTCTGGAACTCTCTGGCTTTCTCCATAATCCAGCGCATGTTTGCAATTTGGTCTCTGGTTCCTCTGCCTCTTCTAAATCCAGCTTGCACTTCTGGGAGTTCTCGGTCCACATACTGCTTGAGCCTTCCTTGTAGAATTTTAAGCATAACCTTGCTAGCATGTGAAATGAGTGAAATTGAGCAGTAGTTGGAGCATTCTTTAGCACTGCCTTTCTTTGGGATTGGAATGTAGACTGATCTTCTCCAATCCTCTGGCCACTGCTGAGTTTTCCAAACTTGCTGGCATATTGAGTGTAGCACCTTAACAGCATCATCTTTTAAAATTTTAAACAGTTCAGCTGGAATACCATCACTTCCACTGGCCTTGTTATTTGCAGTGCTTTCTAAGGCCCATTTGACTTCACTCTCCAGGATGTCTGGCTCAAGGTCAGCAACCACACTACCTGGGGTGTACGAGACATCCATATCTTTCTGGTATAATTCCTCTGTGTATTCTTGCCACCTCTTCTTGATGTCTTCTGCTTCAGTTAGATCTTTACCACTTTTGTCCTTTATTATGGTAATCTTTGTACGAAATGTTCCTTTCATATTTCCGATTTTCTTGAACAGATCTCTGGTTCTTCCCATTCTGTTGCTTTCCTCTATTTCTTTGCATTGCTCGTTTAAGAAGGCCTTCTTGTCTCTCCTTGCTGTTCTTTGGAAATCTGCATTCAATTTCCTGTATCTTTCACTATCTCCCTCGCATTTTGCTTGCCTTCTCTCCTCCGCTATTTGTAAGGCCTCGTTGGACAGCCACTTTGCTTTCTTGCATTTCTTTTTTCATTGGGATGGTTTTAGTTGCTGCCTCCTGTATAATGTTGCGAGCCTCCATCCATAGTTCTTCAGGCACTCTGTCCAGCAAATCTAAATCCTTAAACCTGTTCCTCACTTCCACTGTGTATTCATAAGGGATTTGGTTTAGATTGTATCTTACCTGTCCAGTGGTTTTTCCTACTTTCTTCAGTTTAAGCTTGAATTTTGCTATAAGGAGCTGATGATCTGAGCCACAGTCAGCTCCAGGTCTTGTTTTTGCTGACTGTATAGAGCTTCTCCATCTTTGGCTGCAGAGAATATAATCAATCTGATTTCGATGTTGCCCATCTGGGGATGTCCATGTGTAGAGTCGTCTCTTGTGTTGTTGGAAAAGCGTGTTTGTGATGACCAGCTTGTTCTCTTGACAGAACTCTATTAGCCTTTGCCCTGCTTCGTTTTGATCTCCAAGGCCAAACTTGCCAGTTGTTCCTTTTATCTCTTGATTCCCTACTTTAGCATTCCAATCCCCTATAATGAGCAGAACATCCTTCTTTGGTGTCCTGATCCCCATTGTGAGTTACTAAATTACTTTAATATTAAGCTTATTTTCTCTTTCCCACCAAGGAACATTCAGCTTAAATTAAGGATGAGCCATGGAAACCAGAGTAGGGAGTGATAAACCACCGCACACCTTTGGCGAACAGCTGTTATCTGCATTTAAGATGGTTATGAATGCTACAGTCAATTAATTCAAAGATTTGTTCTTGCTAAATATATAGAACATGCACAAGCTTGGGGCTCTGAGTTGAAAGAAGCTCATTATATTATCTCATCATTGTTTTCTGTTGAGGGGGAGGTGATGTTTTACACCTCTACATTAGAGCGAATAATAAACTTACATAATGCTCCTCATCCCCATCTGCTTATGGTTATTGGGCAGGAAAGCTTTTACCTATCCTAGAGCAGAAACACATTAAAGTATTCTATCTTTTTTTTTGGGGGGGGGATATTATGACATTCATGTCCCTCCCTTCTTCCAAGGAGCTCAAAGTGGCAAACATGGTTCTATTTCTCCTAATTTTATCATCACAGTTTAACCTGATGAAGTTGGCTAGACTCTGATAAGGTGGTTGGCCCAAGGTCACCCGGTGAGTTTCATGACTGACTGGGGATTTGAACCCTTTTCTTGCAGGTCCTATTCGAACACTTCCACTACATTGCACAGGCTAGACCATGGACTTATCCACACTTATCTTTCCCCCTGTTCTTTCCAGGCACAGGTCTGCCCTTAAAAGCTCTGTGTCCGAGCTTTCTTTTTTCTCCTGGAACTTGCCCCACAAAAAACCCACTCCTTTAGTGCTCAGTTGGAGCGAACAACATCCCAGGTTTCAACCAACGAAGGTGGAGTGGCAGATGAAACTAATGGAATATGTAGAGTTGGCAAACTAACAGAATAAGAGAGCAGGAAGAAAGAGTTTTTAAAGAGGATTGGCAAATGTTTGTAGAATACATGGAGAATTGTAAACAGGTTGAAACGTTAGCAGGGTTAGAGTAATTTCAGCAGTATTAATGAAGCAGAGATATAGTGAAAAGGGAGGGGGAATATGGAGTAATTAGAATATGCAATAGTAATGGATAACTAAATGAACCATGCAAGGGCAGGGGAGGGGAGGGAAATCGATGTTTAATGTTTGTATGGGAAATATTTGTAATAGGGGAAAAATTAAATAAAATTTAAAAAATAGAAAGTTGCTGGGATTTAAAATAAGTGCACAGATACAGATACAAGGTGAGTCTTGGGGCCTGTGCAAATTCCCACCCAGAAAATTGCTTTTTGAGTAGGATATCTATGTAGAATGCAAAATTAAAATATTAGGTTTCATGATTTATAGTTACTTTGTTCTGTTGTAGGAGTTGTTTTCTTTTGGGGGGCATGAAATATGGACTCACAATGTTTTCTTCCATTTCCTTAATTAAGCTGAATTTACTCTTTCTGTGACCCAAGAGAAGTTCATGTAAAAATAGAAACCAGGCCGTTCACCCCTATGTCTTCCTTCCCACAAAGATGTGCGTGGCATTCCCAGACAACTAACCTGGTGACATTTTGTTCTTCGTCAAAACCTGCTTATCTGAAATTGAATCCAATGCTACGGAATTATCAAAGATAGGGTGCTGCCCTAGCACAAAGCTACTCTATGCTAGATGACAGTGAGGGAGAATGTATACCTCGCTCGCACAAAAGTAAGGAGTGCATTAGAAGGAGAAGGAAGGAAGGTCCTGGAAGGCAGAGAATAACAAGGCTGAACTGTTGAAATGAACGCTTAATCTGAGAAATGAAACTCAAGTCATTTGTGCAGGGAAAAGAGGACACCCCTACAATCCCCAGAGTGTCACGACCCTTGAGTCCAGTAGCAAAACAGATTGCTAAGAGGCTGTAGAGAAGCTGGACCACGTTCAGGGCTCTGAGCCTGTTACTAGAAATCAGACCACTGCTGGGCCTACAACTCATGAAAAGCGTGTTCTCACTAAAGGAGAGCACGTGTTGCGGATGGGTCAGACAAGGCACCCTGTAGGTCTAGGTGGATTGGTTTGTGGGGCTTATTTTGGCCGGAGTTGGTGTTGTTGGGCAAAGTTGGATGTTGCAATTTGTGGAGGAGGGGTCTGAGGTTATATAAGGAAGGTCCACAGCAGAGTACTTTCTCTTTTGCTGTGGACAACGGATCTAGCTGGACACAGTGAAGGACTGGTTGTATTAAATAGCCATTTCTTTTCTCCTTTCCTTTTCTTCTCACCCCCCCCCCCTCAATTTGGTACTTAATCTCTTTATTAATCATTTCCTTACCATTTCTAATTTCATTTGCCTGGCCGCATTCCCTCCTTGGCTGGACCTTCTGGGGGCTGGGGGGGTTGGGGCGACCCTAATCGCTCGCGGCCTGGTCCGCGGCTGAGGCACTGGTCCCCGGCCTTTCCCCTGGCACCTGCCCCCCCCGTTGGGTCGGGCGGCTAGGCAAATAAACGTTAATTTAGCCTCGATTTCTTTTCTATTTAATTTGTTTTTAAAAGGCAGTCCGCGGCTCTTACCTCCCTCGTCGCTGGGCGGTGTGCTCCGGCGCGCCCGGCTCGGCGCGCTGCCGGCCCGTCTTGAGGCCTAGTTACGGCCTTCGGAGGCTCGGGGCTGCTGGGGCCTTTCCCCCCCTTCTAATCCTGGTGGCCGGATTTCGGCCGTGGGGGACGGTCCCGCGGCGGGGCGGCGCGCATCGGAGGGGCGGGCGGCCGGCGCTTCCCTGACCCCCTTGCCGCGGCCGACGATTGCTGCGCAGCGCTCCGGCGCGCGCGCCGCGGCCTAGCCGGCATCGGACGGTGGGGGCGCCGCGGTGGAGCCGCTGGCTGTTTGAGCCCCATCCCGCGCCCAGTGGTATTCAGGGCTAATTCGCCCGGTTTTAGCAGCCAGGGCCTACAGGCCTTACGTGCTGGGCTAGGTGGGGGATCGCGGGTGAGCAGTTTGGCGGGAGCGCCATTTTTTCACTGCTACCCAATTTTTGTGGTCGGTTGCCCCCAGTGGCCGTTGGTGGAAGTGCAGCCTGTATTGGGTTTACTTGCAGGCTGCGCCACCTGGTGGTGCTTTGTATGTTTACACTCCACTGAAAGTGTTCAACCTGTGGTTCACTGGTCTGGTGGGATTTGACTGTTTGCATTTATTCGTGTGTACTTGTTAATTTTATTTTATTTTATTTCAATTTATTTACTTTATTTTATTCTTTAATTTTTAATTTTGATTTATTTATTTATTTAAATTTTAATTTTCCAATTAGCAGTAGGTATGACCTCAAAACGGAAGGCGTCGGAAAGGCCTGGTATGGCGTCTTCGGCGAAGAGGCCTATAAAGGGCCCGTCCCAAGCTTTGCGCTCACCCGAGCCGAATCAGTCACTGCGCCGCATACAGTCTATGGTCACGGGATTGGCCAATGACCCCGCCGCTTTGGCTCGTGTGGAAGCTGAAATGGGCGTTATGTTGCAGCGATGCTCAACTCCATCGACTTCCTCTGCAAGGCTTGTAGTTCCTGGAGGCGCTCCATCGCTGGCCGCCTCATCTACTGACGATGAGAGTGATTTTATAGCAGCTGGAGGCTATCGGCCTGATGCCTCTGGTCAGCCCCCGGGTTCACCTGAGCTTCCGGCCGCCATGACTAGGGGCCGTAAAGGAACTAGGGGTACTGCCAGGAGGAGGGCGTCTGCCAGGCGGAGGGCAGCCCGCGCCACTGGTGCGCTACCCTCGCGGGTTGCAAGGGCGGCTTCTGGTCACTCTCTGGTTGTTTCTTCTCAGCCTATCCTAAATACAGATCAGCAGGGAGACGCTTCCGAGTCTTCGGTGGAGGACAGCCTGCTCCCCCCCCCGAAAGTTTCTTCTGGGGGTCGCCGCCGCAGAAAAAAATCCAGGAAGCGTGCCAAGAAGAGTCGGAGGGACACTTCATCCTCCCTTTCAGGTACCTCGTCCTCTAGCTCCAGTAGCGATGAGGAACCTTCTCTTAAGCTCTATTGGGGCTTTGGGGAGTCTTCGGGACTTCCAAAATGGGCCTGGGAGCGGAGGGCAAACTCCCACAGGGCTAAGTATGGGGCAGTTTTGGAGTGCCGCGATGGGGCTTTGGTTCCTGAGGTGAGAGTGGCTACCAATTCGGCTAGGGACCTTATACCCGGTGCCCACTTGATTACCAAACTCCGCTCTAGGATTTTGGATGGCCGTTACGTGGACATATTCAGTCTCGCCCCCCCATTGGAGGGCCAAGATATTCAGGAAAAAGGTTCAGTTGCCTCTAGAAAACGGCAAGCGGTGGCAAAGGCAGACAGGACATTCGAGCGGTGGCTTGACAGTTTTCAGGTTTTTGCCGGAGTGGTATCTGCAGCTTACCCTCGGAGATCTTTGCACCTGTGGGTGTATTTGTCTATCGTACGTTCGGCATTTACGATGGCAGGTGAATCGGCCGCGATTTCATATGATGAGAATTTTAGGCGCAGGGCAGCCAAGATTCCCACGGCCCGATGGGACCGGAAGGATCTGGATGTGTGGACCACTTATGTGGCGCCGCGTATCGACAAGAAGGTTGCCGACCCAGCGAAAGCCAAGGCCATTCCCATCAGGGCGGGTCGCAAATTGTTTTGCTGGGATTTTAACAAAGGAACCTGCCCGCGACAATATTGCAGGTTCTCACACACATGTGAAAAGTGCTCGGGCAACCACCCTGCATCAGCTTGCACGGGAAACCGCCGGTCCTTTCGGAAGGGCGGGGGCTCTCAGCAGCCCCCAAAGGCCACTTCCCCGGCTCCGGCAGGCGGAGCAGCCAAATAACATACTGTACTCCTTAGCCCAGACCCCGGTGCGGCTGCAGCCGCTCCTGGCGTTATTACAGTCGTACCCAGACAGGAAGTCCGCCTCTTATTTGCAAAATGGTTTTTCGTTAGGTTTCAGGATCCCAGTGGTTTCTTCCCCGGTGGCTGGGAACCCAGTGAACCAGAAGTCGGTTTTGGATATGCCTGAGGTGGCTCGAAGGAAAATTGGGAAAGAGCTGGCCTTACATCGGATGGCAGGCCCTTTTGAGGAGCCCCCACTTCCGAATCTGCATATCTCTCCGTTGGGCATTGTCCCTAAGAAGGCCCCGGGGGAATTTCGCCTAATTCACAACCTGTCCCACCCCAAGGGCACATCAGTAAATGATGTTATTCCCCCGGAGCTTTGCACGGTGAGGTACGCTTCCCTTGATCAAGCGATCAAGATGGTTCGGAAGTTTGGGCCAGGTGCCCTCTTGGCGAAATGCGACATTGAGTCGGCATTCCGTTTGCTTCCAATTCATCCCGATGACTTCTGGTTACTGGGTTTCCAATTCGAAGGGGGATTTTACTTTGACAAGGCCATGCCAATGGGCTGTTCTGTAGCCTGTGCGGCCTTCGAGTGTTTCAGCTCATTTTTGGATTGGGCTTTGCGCAAGAGGACTGGTTTAAGCGGTGTCACTCATTATTTGGATGATTTTTTATTGGCCTCAGCCAGTGACACGGGGCACTGTGTTGAGCTTTTGCAGGCCTTTGATGAGCTGACACAAGAATTGGGCGTGCCTTTGGCCGCGGAAAAAACGGAGGGTCCTGCTACACAGTTGACTTATTTAGGTATTTTATTGAACACAGTGACCCAGACGTCTAGTTTACCAGCGGACAAAATAATTGCGTTGAAGGCAGTGATTAAGGAACTGTTGCCTCTCAGGAAGGTAACTTTACGTCAGCTTCAGTCGTTATTGGGCCACCTGAATTTCGCCTGTAGGGTGGTCGCCCCGGGGCGACCCTTTTGTTCCCGTTTGGCCAGACTCATGTCAGGCTTGAAAGCACCGAGGCATAGGGTGCGTTTGTCAAGCCAAGTGAAAGCTGATTTGCAGATTTGGTTGGAATTCCTGGAGGAATTCAATGGGGTGTCCTTGTGGCAGGACACCCTAAACCTTCGCACAGATTTTCAGGTGCATTCTGATGCGGCAGGGTCTTTAGGGTTCGGCCTGTATTGGGACGGTAGATGGTGCGCGGAGCCCTGGCCATCAGCTTGGCGTGGGAAAGCGGTAGTTCGGGACTTAACGTTTTTGGAATTCTTTCCTATTGTAGTGGCTGTTTATTTGTGGGTCGAGCATTTCAGGGACCGCCGAGTTTGTTTTTGGACCGATAACCTGGCGGTGGTGAATGTGCTAGCCAAGCAGTCTTCACGGTCTCCCAGGGTTTCAGCCCTGTTGCGGGCTTTTGTTTTGCATTGTTTACGTTTTAACATTGTGTTTTCTGCCCGTTTCGTGCCTGGTGTGTCTAATGTGATTGCCGATGCTCTGTCCCGTTTTCAGATGGAGCGGTTCAGATCCCTGGCGCCAGAGGCTCGAGAACGTCCGGAATTTTTCCCGGATCACCTCTGGAACCTTGGCAGCACTTAGTTTTACAGGGAGTAGCTGCATCTGTTGCCCCCTCCACTTTGCGGTCTTATGAGAAGGCTTGGTGTGATTTTTTAAAGTTCATTGGGCAGCCGGAGTTGGGAGGTGTGGGCAAGCCCCACTCTACTTCTCAGGTGCTCCAGTATCTGGCGCACCTGTTCCAGAAGCATCGGGCAAACAGGACGCTCAGACTGCATTCCGCTGCAATATCCTTCTTTAGTAAGGCATTCTTCAATAAAGACCCATGCGGAAAATTTGTGGTGAGGAAGGCACTTGAGGGCTGGGGCCGGCTTCGTCCCTCCAGGCCTATTCCCAGGCGGCCCATTACATTTCTCCTGTTGTCTCGGATGCGTGTTAAACTAAGGAGCATCTGTTGGTCCAAGTTTGAGGCCCGGCTGTTCTCTGCAGCCTTTTCTTTAGCCTTCTTCGGGGCCCTGAGAGTGGGTGAAGTGGTACTTGAACCTAAACGGGGTGGTGGTTCCAGGGGCCTATTACTAGAGGACGTGAGTTTGTCTCCGTCTGAGGTGCAAGTCAACGTCAGGAGCTCAAAAACTGATCAGCGAGGTAAGGGAGCGGTGATTCGGCTCCCCGCCACTGGAGAGAAGGGCCCTTGTCCAGTCAAGGACCTCCAGAGGTATTTAACCTTGCGTCCACCAGGTAGGGGCCCCTTGTTTGTTCACAAGGATGGGCACCCCTTGGCTCGTCACCAGTTTTCTAAAGTCCTCCGCAAGGCCATTGCGGCCTGCGGCCTGGCGGATGCTGAGTTCGCACCTCATTCTTTCAGGATTGGGGCCGCGACGACGGCCGCTCATTGGGGTTTATCGGCAAGAAGGATAAAAGACCTGGGTCGTTGGAGGTCGGACGCATACAAGGGTTATGTGCGTAAATGATGCAATTTCGTGTGCTTACATATCTGTTTTACCCTAGGTCAAGCCCCTACACGTATCTGGATTGTGGGGCACAGTATTGTGCACTGGGCAGCTCGCAGAGCTCGTCAGTCTGGCTTGGGTGACCATCTTGGCTTTCCGCAGGAAGCGAAAGTGTCCTGGTTCGCCAGAAGGGGAATGCTGTGGAAGGAACTGCTGCCGCTTATCCAGAGGCGTGTTCTCTTGGAGGGCCCTCCTACGGCGATTGTCATTCAGCTTGGGGAGAACGATTTGGTGTCACATTCTTGTTTTGTTCTGCGTGCTATGATATTGGGAGATGTAAGGGATTTGGCGGCCTTGGTGCCGCCAACGAAAATAATTTGGTCAAAGTTATTACAGCGCTGTAAATGGAGGGGTAGCCCTTGTGTGGAAGCCACCGAGCGTTCCAGAAAACGGATTAATGCCGCAGTCAGCAAGTTGGTGGTTGATCTGGGCGGGTTTGTGATTCCACACCCCTTGATTAAGTTTAGAGCCACTGAATTGTTTATGAAGGATGGGGTTCATCTGTCGTCTGTTGGGAATGATGTGTGGTTGAGTTCAGTGGCGGATAAGTTGAGGGTGTGTCTGAAGCTGTGAGTGGTTGGCGGCGAGCGTAAGGTGCTCGAATGGCGGTTAGGCATTGGTCTAAATTGGTTGGTGGAGGGGTATGGATTGGCTGTGCCTGCCCCTCCAATGAGGTTGCTGCGTGGGAATTCCGTTAAAGGAATTCAGGGTCTTACTACCCCCTCGTCCAAGCCCCTGGAATCGGGCTTGGGCCGTGTAAGTCCCTGGGAGCATGCAGGGAGAAGCTGAGGGTCTGTGTCGCAGCTCCGCCTATCCCTGAACTTGTTCCTCCACACTGGCTTCCGCTGGAATCCGGGAGTCAGTGCTGTCCCCAAGGCGGGTGGGACAGCTAGTCGTACCAATGCCTAAGCAACCACTCACAATTTGTATGCAAATAAAGTTGTGGCCAAAATTATGCCAAAAACCTTAAACAAAAATTTATGTGTGATGTGTGAGTTATTGGGGTTCAGGGTGTTTTGGGGACCTCAGCACGCAAAGCGTGTTCTCACTAAAGGAGAGCACGTGTTGCGGATGGGTCAGACAAGGCACCCTGTAGGTCTAGGTGGATTGGTTTGTGGGGCTTATTTTGGCCGGAGTTGGTGTTGTTGGGCAAAGTTGGATGTTGCAATTTGTGGAGGAGGGGTCTGAGGTTATATAAGGAAGGTCCACAGCAGAGTACTTTCTCTTTTGCTGTGGACAACGGATCTCCCGCCCGCCCTCCCTTGTGGGGCTTGCGCTTTGACCTTGCTCTGCCTGTCATGGGGTCGTCCGCCTTGGGGCGGGGGCCCAGTAGGAATTTACCATTTGGCTGATTAGTGCGTGCCTCTTGGGTTTTGCCTACTGCTTAGCAATACGTCACAACTTGTAAGGTTGGCGGTTAGGCATTGGTCTAAATTGGTTGGTGGAGGGGTATGGATTGGCTGTGCCTGCCCCTCCAATGAGGTTGCTGCGTGGGAATTCCGTTAAAGGAATTCAGGGTCTTACTACCCCCTCGTCCAAGCCCCTGGAATCGGGCTTGGGCCGTGTAAGTCCCTGGGAGCATGCAGGGAGAAGCTGAGGGTCTGTGTCGCAGCTCCGCCTATCCCTGAACTTGTTCCTCCACACTGGCTTCCGCTGGAATCCGGGAGTCAGTGCTGTCCCCAAGGCGGGTGGGACAGCTAGTCGTACCAATGCCTAAGCAACCACTCACAATTTGTATGCAAATAAAGTTGTGGCCAAAATTATGCCAAAAACCTTAAACAAAAATTTATGTGTGATGTGTGAGTTATTGGGGTTCAGGGTGTTTTGGGGACCTCAGCACGCAACAACCTCTTGCAGAAACAGGCCCTGTAGAGCCAGAAGCAGACCCAGATGTCTTCCTCTGAGCTGGAGGAACCCAGTGCCTCCCAAAGTACATCACCAGTCCAGCAATTCAGGCAGTATATCAGGTGGGAGGCCACTAAATGTGGGAGGAGTGACTGTCTTCAGGCCAGACAGAAGGCCATATCTAATTCTCCACAAGGGGGTGGAGCATAGGGAAAGTAATCTAGGGGCAGAGGTTCAGTTTGCCTCCAACCTCTGCTGCAACAAGTAGCTCTCTTGGAGCTGTCCATTGTCCAGCAACTCCTGCCTCCCTGCATAGGATCTGGCCCCAAACCAGCAAAGGGCACGAAGGATTTACCCTCTGGAAAAAGTTTGTGTTGCATTCAATTGCAAGATAAAGCCAAGTTCTGGTATTATGAGGGGGGTGGAATCTCTATCCACTTTCTCTACCCTATGCATAGTTTGAGGGTCTGCTGTTGATTTCCCTACACAGAGGGAGATCAGTTGCCCCCTCTCAATAATCTCAAGCAGCCCTTAATACTTTAGACCGGAAAGAGCCAAGGTGGGACTGGACTAGGTTTCCTTGGACTAGGTTTCCTTGGAGGCAGAATGCTCTGTCAACTGCAGCTCCACAAAGGAGATGAATGCTGTCCCTGATATGTCCTATGTGAGTCTGAGCCCCAAGGAGACACCTCTGCTGCCAGATTCTGAAGGCTGGTCCACCTCCTCCTTGGAGAATTAAGGTTCCCTGAGTGGGGAGACACCATTACCTCAGAGGCTGTCTACAGAAGAAGGCCCTGGCTCTTAGCCTGGCTGGGAGGCAGCACTGAGGGGGCAAAGCCTCCAGGCATTTACTACCTAGCTCTGCTATAAAAACTCAGCCACTTGTGCCAGAACTTTGCTAAGGCAATTTGGAAGTTTGACATCAACTGCAAGAACACCATCTGTTGTCCTGAACATGCACCTTGGTCTCCCTACAAGGTGCCTGTGTCTTGGGAACCAGGAACTTCTGATTTCACCTTGCCTGAACCATGATCCCACAGTAGTGAACATTCCCCTCCCATCACCCCAAGCCAGCATGGCCAATGGTCAGAGATTATGAGAGTATGACTCCAATAACATGCTAGCTACCCCTTCGTTAGGCGTTTCTCAAAGGAACTCCCTGTTCATTCTTTGGTTCTCATTTTCTATACCTTTCTAAGCGCTCCAATAAGAGTGGAAAAATGAAACAGCATAGAATATTAGGCAGTAAGGATTACATTGATACTTCTATGAAACCTGCATAAGTTTGTCGCTTAGGGCCCTCATGTTTACAGGACCGCCTCTCCTGGTATGCCCCTTAGAGGACCTTAAGGTCCATGAATAACCATAGTTTAGAGGTCCCAGGCCCTAAGGAAGTCAGACTATCCTCCACCAGGGCCAGGGCCTTTTCAGTGATGGCTCCGACCTGGTGGAATGCTCTGTCCCATAAGACTAGGGCCTTTCAGGATTTAACCTCCTTCTGTCAGGCCTGTAAGGCAGAGCTATTCCTCCTGGCCTTTAATTTGAATTCAGCCTGATCTTTTATTTCCCTTCCCTTCTCTTCCCTCGCCCTCCCCTTTTATGAAGATTACCCACTCTGAGACCCCACAGCTAATTCTCGCCTGGCCTCCTCGCTGGCCCAAGTAGGATCAATTCAGCCAGCTAGTCCTGGTGATTATCTAATGCTTATTTCCCCTAAATTGATTTCTGAACTTTGAATTTTATTGTTATTCATGTTTTTATACTGTATTTTATGCTACTTTTACAATTAAGTGTTTCAAATTTGTTGTTAGCTGCCCTGAGCCAGGTTTTTCAACCGGGAAGGGCGGGATATAAATAACAAAATATTATTATTAAGTTGATGTCTCTATTAATTTCCTATTGATAATTTGAGCATAAGAACATCATTTTCTTGAAGGGAGAAACTGCCTTCCCCCTCCTTTATTTCTTCCTGCTCTATTTCTGTCACAGGTGAAAAAGAAATACAAAAGGTGACAATCTTGGACCAATCATACCATCTCATTTCTTTCCTGAAACAGCAGAGCTCTGACCAGATGCACAAAAGCTACTTGTTAGCGCTTTCATTCAAACAGGAATTTTTTGAACCGTGGACTGCAAATCTCTCTGACTTAACTTGCAACATCTCACACATGTTTTAGAACCGGTATGCAAACTTTGTTTGGATGAAACAAAACATTGCATCTACTTTTTTCTGGTCAGAGGATTACTGTGCAAACCCAGCTATGGATTTACTGAGACTCACTTCTGCCTCTTGGGGTGATCCTTTATATAAGGAAATATTGTGAGAACTGCAGCAAAGAGATCAGAATATGCTAGGCACTCGTAACCTGAGCAATGGTAACTTGATATTGAGATAGCGGCTGAGGTTAAAATACAATCAAGGGCAAACACGACAAACAAAACTCTCCCTGGTAAAACTGTTGATGAAACAAAGGTAAGGTAGCACGTACCTAAATGTGGTGGTAAATACAGGATGTTCTTCATTCTATGTAGTGTTTGTTTGTGGTATACAGTAGTACCTCGGGTTACAGACGCTTCAGGTTACAGACTCCACTAACCCAGAAATAGTACCTCAGGTTAAGAACTTTGCTTCAGGATGAGAATAGAATTCGTGCGGCGGTGGCGTGGCAGCAGCGGGAGGCCCCATTAGCCAAAGTGGTACCTCAGGTTAAGAACAGTTTCAGGTTAAGAACTGACCTCCAGAATGAATTAAGTTCTTAACCCGAGGTACCACTGTACTTAAAAAGGTAAAGGACCCCTGACAGTTAAGTCCAGTTTGGGGTTGCAGCGCTCATCTTGCTTTACTGGCCGAGGGAGCTGATGTTTGTCCGTAGACAGTTTTTCTGGGTCATGTGGCCAGTATGACTAAACCGCTTCTGACAAAACCAGAGCAGTGCACGGAAACACCGTTTACCTTTCCGCCGGAGCAGTACCTTTTTATCTACTTGCACTTTAATGTGTTTTCTTTAAAAAATAAAAAATAAATGACTTTTCCATGTATACTTCTTCTAACAATATATCTTTAACAATTTTTCATATTTCCACCCTCGTCCCCTGGACTTCCCTCATACTCCCGTTTTGCTTTATTTCCATATTGTTCACCCTGTGTATTGTTTTCCCCAAATTTTCCAAATACATATAGTCGTCTTTTTTATTTTATACAGTTAGTTGTGATTGTTTATTCAAACCTATTCAACTCAGTACATAACAGTTAGGATTGTACTGTTAAGTAGTCAAAAATTCACACCAAAAATTGACGTTTCTTTTTTTAAAAAAAGTTTCCTCATGAACTGTTGGAGAATGTTAGTCTTCCCCTGGAGAACATTCATTGCCACACATACCTACCCACATTTTATCACTCATAATTAGTGTGGACAGTTTTTAGGAGGGGTATTTTCACTCAGTCCTAACCACCTGAAAATGAGTATGCATTTAAATACTGTTTTAAAATATATTTTCTCTTAAAACTTGCATTCCTCAATGTATTTTCCTTTCTCTTTCCTTCTTTTTTTAAAAAAAATATATAAAATTGAGTTAAGGAAACATACTGTACAGGGAGTTTAGAATGAAAAGGGAAAGACAGCAACAACAAATACATCAGACAGACATATTAGAGAGCAGGCAATACATCAAGTTCGTAATAAAGAACAGGAAGCATTAATTTTTATTATATTTCCCTTCAAATATACAGTTCTGAATGTATCTTGATACCTTTTTCTTTGAGATGAGGACTGCTTCAAAACATACAAGAACTATGGAAACTTGTGAATCATTAAGGATGCAACCCAAAACACATCTAGTCCAACGTAGGTCCCACTGGATTCAGTGGTGGGGCTGGGATTGGTCCTAGAACAATAGGATCCAAATTGCAGCAGTCTGATTGGTCCTAGAACAATAGGATTCAGAATGCAGAAGTCTGATTGGTCCTAGAACAATGTAGCAGTATGATTGGTTGGCAGGAGCCACCCAATCCAGCTCCAGATAGAAGTGAATCCACAACCTGATTGGCCTACAGGAGAATTCCGGAATTAGCCAATCACGTGCAGCCCATTGTGTAAATAATGTATATAAAGCAGATACTTATAGGGGACTTTCATTCCCTCCTCACCACTATGAGCTGAATAAAGAACATGAAATCCACTCTCGACTCTGAGTATATTTCACTAACCATGTCTACTCAGAAGAAATTCATGTTGAACAGAGCATCAGCCAATACGGATCACGTGAAGCTTTCTGAGGATACGCTTTTTTCCCTACCCCTTGTACAAGAGAGCTTCTGGCCAGATTCTTCCTGCCTTGCTCTGCCCTTCTCTGCTAACTTGAATTTTCTTACCTTGACTGGACCTTACCTGCTTCATCTGTCCTTGTCTGCTATAACCTGACTTCACTGGAATACCCCTTACTTTCCCTGTGGGCCTCAAGCTCCCACTGGAACAAGATGGTGGTGTTACCTCCATAGCCAGGGGCAGAGGAAGGGGGTGCGGTGGGTGTGGGTTGCCCCGGGTGTCACCACTGAGGGGGGTGACAAAATGCTGGGTGGCACTCACTGCGGGCCTGCAGTGTGCCTGAGCCACGCATCTCTCCTGCGAGAGTCGTGGTGGCTTGGGCGCGTGCAGGCTCCGTGCTGCCCAAACGGTCCGTCCGCTGCTTCCCCCCAGCTGTAGGGCAGCTGATTGGGAGGAGGCAGGCAGACCCCAGAGGCCCTGTGGTGCACCCCACCCCTACGGCCGGTTTGCCCCTTCCCTGAGCGCACCACTCCAGGTGCCCAAACGGCTTCCTCCGCCGCTGTCCACAGCCAAAGACATTCAGAGCATGGGGCTTACAGAACATCATTTTGTGCCAGAAACGGGATTGCCATCAAGCCCCATAATACAGTAGTGGGAAAAGACACTTTGCCCATGAATTAGCACCAAGGAGAATATCCTGCATATCCTCTCCTCTGTTGATGAAGTCCTCTGTCTCCTGCTCTCTACCCTTCCCTCCACAAAATAATTAAATATTTTTGTGTGTGTGTTTCGGGAAGTGGGGATTAGATGGTTGAGTGCAACCCTTAACTGAAGGAAGGTCCTTTTCAAGGGTAGACTGTGCCTATGTTGAACTGGTGCCTATATATATAGGTTCTGACTTGTCTAAAGCATTGGTTTCAAAGTGTTCCATGTACAAATTTGCGATGACCGGTGAGAGGGGTGATCCCATAGGTGCTCCTTCTATCTGTTTGTATCTTTGTCCATTGTGGATGAAGTACGTGTTGGTTAGGCAGTGGTTGGTCAGGTCCAGGATGTATTTGGGGGGGTTGTATTTGTTTTGAATGGCTGTCAAGGCTTCATTAATGGGCACTTGAGTGAAGAGAGATACAACATCGAAGCTCACAAGTAGGTCATCGGGATGTAGGTATTGCTTCTTTATTTTTTCTATGAACTGGAAGGAGTTAGTAACGTGTGAAGCAATGGATTCTGCATAGGGTTGAAGTTGCTTAGCGAGAAATTTAGCGAGATTTTGTAGAGGTGAGCCTATGGAGCTGACTATTGGTCTGAGTGGTGTTCCTTCTTTGTGTATCTTGGGGAGACCGTAGAGTTTGGGGCATCTGGATGATTTTTCTCTGGGGATGATTCTTAGCTGGATTTCTTCACTGATAGGAGAGGCTTTTATTTTGGATTTGGTGGTTTTTTCCAGATAGGTGGTGGGATCTGTTTTTATAGGTTGGTAGGTAGGGTCTTGGAGTAGATTTGATAGTTTTGCTTGGTAGTCCGATGTGTTCATCACAACAGGACACATCCGAAGACACCAAAACCTGCATATATATATATATATATATATGCTTTCGTAGATTTTCACGGGTACAGGAATGCAGGTTTTGGTGTCTTCGGGTGTCTTCCCGTGTAAGAGTCGGGGTGTCTGGGCGACGTTTCGACGAGGTCTCACTCGTCATCTTCAGGCTGGAGCTTTCGGCTTCTTGTTACTGGAACAGAGCAGAGTCTGGTGTTTGAGTTCCTATAAATACTGTTGAGGGGTGTGGTGTATAGCCTCCAACGTTCTGGGCAGAGAGGAAGTTCCTAGATTAGTGTGCCTTTTCTTCTTTTGTTCCTTAATTACTTGAGGGATATCTTGGGTGATTTCATGAGTGATATTCTGAATACCACTGGGTGGGTCATTAAGTGTAGATTAGTTGCTAAAGCTTTCGTGTCTTGACCTCTTGAGCTTGTGAAGAGTTTTTCTGAGAAGATGGCTGTGCTGCATTTAGTTGTGCTCTGGCTTGGCTTCGTGTATAGGGGCGAGCTGTGATTTTGTGCCTTGTGCCAGCCAGATCTGTGTAGGGATTGCAGGGGGGTGCAGCATCCGGAGGTGCCACTATAGTTTGGCTACTGGATGGAGTCTGTAATATGTCTGTGGAGAGGGTCTGGGTTTGGGTCTGGTGTGGTTGATTGGTGACGGCGTTCTGTGTGCCTCTGGTTCTGGTGTCGGTTTTTGTGGGGAGGGCTAATTTCCAGATGTCTGGCAGGCGGGACGTGTCGTCACGCTTGTTCATGTTGTGAGGGTGTTTCTCTATCTCGATGGCTTCCATGATTATTCTCTTGTGGTGATGTTCCATGTTAAAGAGCAATTTGGAATCTGCAAAATTAATTTCGTGTCCTGTTTCTTTCATGTGTTGGAAAAGAGAGGAAGTTTTTTCTTCTTTTTTGACGGCATTCTTGTGTTCTGCGATACGTGCATTTATTCGTCTGTTTGTTTGTCCAATGTACGTGGCTGGGCAGACTTTGCAGGGTATTTCATAGACCCCTTGGTTTTCCAGCTGGATTTTGTCTTTTGGGTTTCTGAGGATATTGGCTATTTTTTGGTTGGTGCAGAAGGCTGTTTTGATATTGTGTTTATGGAGGATTTTGCTAATTTTGTCTGTAGTGCCCTTGATATAAGGAAGGAGGGCCATGCCATTGTTTTCTTCTGTGTCTTGGTTTTTGGGGGGTGTTTCTTTTTTGACAAAGACCACTTGACAACTGAGTTACAGAATCTCTCAAATGTGTTAATCGCCAATGGATACCAGAAAAACAGGGTTACGAAGCTAATCCAAAAAGAAACACCCCCCAAAAACCAAGACACAGAAGAAAACAATGGCATGGCCCTCCTTCCTTATATCAAGGGCACTACAGACAAAATTAGCAAAATCCTCCATAAACACAATATCAAAACAGCCTTCTGCACCAACCAAAAAATAGCCAATATCCTCAGAAACCCAAAAGACAAAATCCAGCTGGAAAACCAAGGGGTCTATGAAATACCCTGCAAAGTCTGCCCAGCCACGTACATTGGACAAACAAACAGACGAATAAATGCACGTATCGCAGAACACAAGAATGCCGTCAAAAAAGAAGAAAAAACTTCCTCTCTTTTCCAACACATGAAAGAAACAGGACACGAAATTAATTTTGCAGATTCCAAATTGCTCTTTAACATGGAACATCACCACAAGAGAATAATCATGGAAGCCATCGAGATAGAGAAACACCCTCACAACATGAACAAGCGTGACGACACGTCCCGCCTGCCAGACATCTGGAAATTAGCCCTCCCCACAAAAACCGACACCAGAACCAGAGGCACACAGAACGCCGTCACCAATCAACCACACCAGACCCAAACCCAGACCCTCTCCACAGACATATTACAGACTCCATCCAGTAGCCAAACTATAGTGGCACCTCCGGATGCTGCACCCCCCTGCAATCCCTACACAGATCTGGCTGGCACAAGGCACAAAATCACAGCTCGCCCCTATACACGAAGCCAAGCCAGAGCACAACTAAATGCAGCACAGCCATCTTCTCAGAAAAACTCTTCACAAGCTCAAGAGGTCAAGACACGAAAGCTTTAGCAACTAATCTACACTTAATGACCCACCCAGTGGTATTCAGAATATCACTCAGGAAATCACTCAAGATATCCCTCAAGATATCCCTCAAGATATCCCTCAAGTAATTAAGGAACAAAAGAAGAAAAGGCACACTAATCTAGGAACTTCCTCTCTGCCCAGAACGTTGGAGGCTATACACCACACCCCTCAACAGTATTTATAGGAACTCAAACACCAGATTCTGCTCTGTTCCAGTAACAAGAAGCCGAAAGCACCAGCCTGAAGATGACGAGTGAGACCTCGTCGAAACGTCGCACAGACACCCCGACTCTTACACGGGAAGACACCCGAAGACACCAAAACCTGCATTCCTGTACCCGTGAAAATCTTCGAAAGCAAATATCTCACCTCTACGGGGAGGAAACCTTCCAGCTGACAAGAACCTACGAGAAACTAGAAATCCGAAGAGCCACCATCTTATGTGATCTCCTGTTCCTACGCAACTGCCGAGACAACAACTTAACTCCCACATGCTTCCAACTTAAATTCCACTCTAAAACCCCAGCTACCGAAAGGATCCTGAAACGAACTGAACTATCCCTAATCAGAAACGAAATACATAAGAAAAGATACCTACTAAACCAAACCAACAAAGATCTGCTCACTCTTCACCTCAAACTATGTAACAAAATCCACCCTGCACTCTGGGACAAATGCAAACAACTAGCCGTCTGGAGAGCTGAAACTGAGACCTCACACAAGACAGACAGACACACCAACAAACTCTACAAACTAGAGAAACGCCAGAAACCCAGCCACCCTCCACAACAACCCATGAAACAAACAGTACATAACATATCAGACAGGATCCTCACCCCAACTGAAACCAAAGTACTCTCCAAAGGTTTCAACTTTGCAGTCGCCCCCAGACGCATCCCCACGGAAAACATCATATGCGGAGTCGAAGCTAGCCTGACCAAAATCGACCCAGATGAAGCCAATAAAATCAGACTTGAAGTCACCAACATCCTTTGCTCCAGCAAACCACCCAGAAGCAATTTACACAAAGAAGAACAGAAAGCACTCACCAACCTGAGGAAAGACAACAACATAATCATTCTCCCAGCAGACAAAGGCAACGCCACTGTTGTGATGAACACATCGGACTACCAAGCAAAACTATCAAATCTACTCCAAGACCCTACCTACCAACCTATAAAAACAGATCCCACCACCTATCTGGAAAAAACCACCAAATCCAAAATAAAAGCCTCTCCTATCAGTGAAGAAATCCAGCTAAGAATCATCCCCAGAGAAAAATCTTCCAGATGCCCCAAACTCTACGGTCTCCCCAAGATACACAAAGAAGGAACACCACTCAGACCAATAGTCAGCTCCATAGGCTCACCTCTACAAAATCTCGCTAAATTTCTCGCTAAGCAACTTCAGCCCTATGCAGAATCCATCACTTCACACGTTACTAACTCCTTCCAGTTCATAGAAACAATAAAGAAACAATACCTACATCCCGATGACCTACTTGTGAGCTTCGATGTTGTATCTCTCTTCACTCAAGTGCCCATTAATGAAGCCTTGACAGCCATTCAAAACAAATACAACCCCCCCAAATACATCCTGGACCTGACCAACCACTGCCTAACCAACACGTACTTCATCCACAATGGACAAAGATACAAACAGATAGAAGGAGCACCTATGGGATCACCCCTCTCACCGGTCATCGCAAATTTGTACATGGAACACTTTGAAACCAATGCTTTAGACAAGTCAGAACACAAACCCAAACTTTGGCTCAGATATGTTGACGACACCTTTGTAATTTGGCCACACGGGAAAGAAAAACTAGATAGCTTCCTCACACATCTCAACAGCCTACACCCCAAAATACAATTCACTATGGAAATAGAAGACAACAACCAACTCCCCTTTCTTGACGTCCTAATCTACAAAAAACCTGATGGCTCCCTAGGACACACTATCTACCGGAAAAAAACACACACCAACCGCTACTTACATGCACAATCACACCACCACCCTGCACAAATAAACTCCGTAGCCAAGACTCTCATCTCCAGAACCAAACGCCTGGCTGACAAAGACCACTTGACAACTGAGTTACAGAATCTCTCAAATGTGTTAATCGCCAATGGATACCAGAAAAACAGGGTTACGAAGCTAATCCAAAAAGAAACACCCCCCAAAAACCAAGACACAGAAGAAAACAATGGCATGGCCCTCCTTCCTTATATCAAGGGCACTACAGACAAAATCAGCAAAATCCTCCATAAACACAATATCAAAACAGCCTTCTGCACCAACCAAAAAATAGCCAATATCCTCAGAAACCCAAAAGACAAAATCCAGCTGGAAAACCAAGGGGTCTATGAAATACCCTGCAAAGTCTGCCCAGCCACGTACATTGGACAAACAAACAGACGAATAAATGCACGTATCGCAGAACACAAGAATGCCGTCAAAAAAGAAGAAAAAACTTCCTCTCTTTTCCAACACATGAAAGAAACAGGACACGAAATTAATTTTGCAGATTCCAAATTGCTCTTTAACATGGAACATCACCACAAGAGAATAATCATGGAAGCCATCGAGATAGAGAAACACCCTCACAACATGAACAAGCGTGACGACACGTCCCGCCTGCCAGACATCTGGAAATTAGCCCTCCCCACAAAAACCGACACCAGAACCAGAGGCACACAGAACGCCGTCACCAATCAACCACACCAGACCCAAACCCAGACCCTCTCCACAGACATATTACAGACTCCATCCAGTAGCCAAACTATAGTGGCACCTCCGGATGCTGCACCCCCCTGCAATCCCTACACAGATCTGGCTGGCACAAGGCACAAAACCACAGCTCGCCCCTATACACGAAGCCAAGCCAGAGCACAACTAAATGCAGCACAGCCATCTTCTCAGAAAAACTCTTCACAAGCTCAAGAGGTCAAGACACGAAAGCTTTAGCAACTAATCTACACTTAATGACCCACCCAGTGGTATTCAGAATATCACTCATGAAATCACCCAAGATATCCCTCAAGTAATTAAGGAACAAAAGAAGAAAAGGCACACTAATCTAGGAACTTCCTCTCTGCCCAGAACGTTGGAGGCTATACACCACACCCCTCAACAGTATTTATAGGAACTCAAACACCAGACTCTGCTCTGTTCCAGTAACAAGAAGCCGAAAGCACCAGCCTGAAGATGACGAGTGAGACCTCGTCGAAACGTCGCACAGACACCCCGACTCTTACACGGGAAGACACCCGAAGACACCAAAACCTGCATATATATATATATATATATATATATATATATATATATATATATAGATGGAAGTGTGTATATTTTAGTGCTCCTTCTTTAAAATCTCCACCTCCCAATCCCCACGTGCTTGGCATTTAGGCTTTAAGCTTGTTAAATTTAATAGGAACTGAACTGGATCTGTCAAAGAATGGGAGAATGTCCATCTCTTCTTTGTTACCGAGTTGGTTTTAAATTGCTTCTTCATTCTTCCTCTTTCAAAAATACCAGACAAAGGCAGAAACAACTTTGCAAAGTCCTCCCAGCACAAAGCAAAGATAGACTTTCCCCCTGCCCCGCTTGATGGCTTATGGCATAATAACAACCATATTCACTCCTTTGTAGCATAATTACAATGAACTGCTGCGCAATGGCATTTAGTCAATTGCAACAGCCATTTATTGCCTTGTACACAACAAAAAGCCACAGAGATTACCACTTTAAACATACACACATCTCCCAGCTATTATGCTCTCCCACGGAATGCAAATATTGCAGAGGTATAATGGCAATTGATCTATACATAACCATATTTATGTAAATTATAGATACTGGATGTCATTAATTCAACCCTGACAAGTGTTACTTTCTCTGGAATGAATGACATGAAACAGATTAACAACATAATGACACAACGAGAAGGAGAATATGAAGTAATAATGTTCTTACATTTTTGTTTATTATGTGGCTGGCCTTCAGGCTGCTAGAATCTGCTTCAGATCATTAGAACATCTTACTCGCTGCAAATCTCAAGAGACTTAGGTGGACACTAGAGGGCAAAAGATGCAACTTTGGCCTCCTCTCCACCCTGTTTCTTTCTATGGGCAAAGCAGAATCAATATAATGTCAAAGGTCTCTGTAGCACTGTATAGGAACATAGAAAGCTGCTATAGACTGGGTCAGACTATTGATATTTATAACCCAATATTGCTCACACTGGGGTGGATAAAGATCTGGCTCTACTCTGTGGGTCAACATTGACAGGTGGATGGGGCAACCCACCAGTCAAATCCCCTTTGCAAGCTTGGGAGCCATCTCTGTAGGGCTTTGGGGGCTGAGGCCCCCCAAAAAAAATTCAGGCCCCCTCAAAATTCCCAGGCCCGCACAGTGGAAGACGGCCCAACAGGGTCCATTGTGCCCTCAGAAAAGCACAATGGGGCCTGCTGTGATTCAGTGAGAGGGCCCTATTGAGCCTGGGCAGGCCTCATCGGGCCTTTCTGAGGGTGCATTGGCCCCATTGGGCTTCTTTCCACCACATGCGTGACATCAGGCATGTCACACCAGACACCCACAATGTTGGGCAGAACCTGGCATGCCTGCAGTGAACTGAATAATGTAGTTTTTGATGGAAGATGGTCTGCAGTGGAATGGAAACAGAGCTGCATGTGATGACTATGATGCCACCTTACCCAAAAACCACATTGCTGGCTGGGAATTTATGCTAAAATGTTTTTTATTCAGCTTAATAAATTCATTTTAGCTCTGTTTCCACTTGCGAACTAAGGGAGGGAGTGTTGCTCACTAAAACAGCCAGGTTTCTACTAGGCTGTTGTACAGTTCCCATCAATTTTATTTGTATACAATGAAATAACACACACAAGCTGGTCACTGCCAGCAAACAAAAGCAATAAATCTGTGAATTTATTGTGTAAATGTGCCCCAGTTACAGCTATGTGCAGCTACACAAGCTAGGTCTTTCCCCCCACAAACATATTTATGACCATTGGCCTTTCTTCCATTGCATTCAATAAAGAATCCCAAAATAATGATGATTTAAAGTGTTATCTGTCATTCTGAATATTCAATAAATGTGGTGCATTACAATAAAATCTGGCTAAGTGTATTTCTTTTCTTTCTTTTTCAAAAAAAGGTTGGACTTTCTGCTTGGTGATCTACATTTAATGGAATGCAGTTGTCTCTGTTCCAATTTGCATATTCATAAGACTCTCTGACAGCAGAAACAGTGCTTTCCTCCCTATGTTCCTGTTTTGTTTCAATTTTTTAAAAAACATTTTTGCCAGTCCTTTAAATATTAGGATCACTCCTGGAACCACATCAGCAATCTTGTGACCCCGTGAGCTACTTTCTTGGATGAACCACTAAGGCGAGAATCCTAAAAACCGGCTCCACAGACTTGCTGAATAATGGTGGCAGTTCATAATTCAGTGAGGCGGTGCTGTTCCATCTTCTTGCAAGTACAGCTCTTTTTCACATTTCAGATACATTAGGCAACTCATCCTGGGCTTTCTCAAGCAGCAGCAGTTACCCATCAAGTCAAAGTACCCTAAGACACTCACTAAAGATGGACAGAACAATTGTCAGCTGTCCCCTTCCTATTACAGTAGATCTTCAGATCTGATCATCTTCTGCTTATGCCAGATGGTCTTGGTTTCTTCTGACCATTCTAATCATTTTAGTCTGGTTAGTCAGGTCAGAATTATGTGTTATTTGGGAAGGTCATAGCTCAGTGGTAGAGCACCTGCTCTTCATGCAAAAGGTCCCAGCTTCAGTCCTCGCAGATCCTGGTAGTGTTGGGACAGTCTCCTGTCTGTCAACCTGGAGAGTCATCACCAGTCAAGTAGACCAGAGCTTTTCAAACTTTTCATGTTGGTGACACCCTTCTTAGACATGCTTCATTTCATGACACAGTAATTCGGTTTCACTAAGCAAATCTGAGGTTAAACTAACCCTTTATAAGACCGCTTGTGCAACACACCTACACACTGCAGCCAGCATACTAATGTGTCGCTACACACAATTTGCTGTACACAATACTAAGCTGGATGGATCTATGACCTGACTCGGGATAAGGTTGCTTTCTATGTTCCTATATTATGGAGAAAATATGGCTGCTGCCTAAAACAGCAGCCTTATATATTGTTCTCGTAACACAATGTAGCAATAGAAATGTCTGCTGCAATGCCATCACTTTCTGAGCTTCCACAGCCCTGCATATGACAGCCAATGAAGATGAGCAGGACGGGGCAACTCAGAGTACAATGACATTAAGTTATATGTTACCTTTTACTTGGTCCAAGGGGGAAGAAACAGCAGTCTTGTTTTACGGGCTCTACTCTTGTTTTACTCCCTCTAGTTCCAGTCCATACATTCTGCATATCTATAGAGAGAAAGACCAGATTGTAGCTTCACAGGAGCATTTTTCACACCATTGGAATCTTACTTTCAGATGACAAGGAAGTGATATAATGTCTATTGTTTATTGAACATTCATCCTGATTGTTTATGGGAAGGTGATACAACATTGCATCAAGCATTGCAGACTTTCACGTGCATTTTCCCCATCACTTAGGGAATGGTGGAGAAGCTACTGTATTTTTCGCCCCATAGGACGCACTTTTCCCCCTCCAAAAATGAAGGGGAAATGTGTGTGCGTCCTATGGGGCGAATGCAGGCTTTCGCTGAAGCCTGGAGAGCGAGGGGGGTCGGTGCGCACCAACCCCTCTCGTTCTCCAGGCTTCAGGAAGCTATCCGCTAGCCGTGGGAGACACAGCTCTCCCACGGCTAGTGGAGAGCTTGCCTGCACCCAGAAGCTTGGGGCACACTGAGCTCAGCACGCCCCATGCTTCGGGCTTCACGCAGCGTCCGCTAGCCATGGGAGAGCCTCACGAAGTCACGCGGCTCTCCCACGGCTAGCGGATAGTAGCCTGTTCTGGGGGCTGGGGTCGGGGGAAGCTCGGGCTTCAGCCGCCCCAGCCCCGCACCTGGGGGGATAATTTTTTTCCTTTATTTCCCCCCAAAAAAACTAGGTGCGTCCTATGGGCCAGTGTATCCTATGGGGCGAAAAATACGGTAGTTTTGTTGCACAAAAGCCAGCTTTAATTGTGCAGGCAGAATTTGTTGGGATGCAGTTGAATCCCACTCACAAAATAGTAAAAATTTCAAAGTGCAGGTTAAATGTGTGGTGAAGTAGAATCACATCTGCTATTGACATTCCTGATCTTTATGTATTGCCCATGATCTGAAACCTGCCACCTCATACACTGCAACTTGTGAGATATACCACAAGATAACCAAAGGAACCAGAGCAGCATATGAAAATGTCTTCTTATGGGTTAGACCATCTAGGCCGTTATTGTCTAAACACACTGGCAGCAACTCTCTGGGATTTCAGACAAGTGGTGTTCTCTGCCCTATTTGGGGATTGCAAGGATTGAACCTGGGACCTTCAGCATGCAGAGCACATCCTCTACCACTGAGCTTTCCCCAGCACACTCCTGGGTGTTAAATCAGTGGAAGATAGACAATTGTGGAGGAAATGAACCAAATGGTAGAGAAGTGCTTTCAGCAACCTTGGGCATCAGATTGCAAGTAGTGATCCCTGATATAAGAATTGGGATGTTATGTTGTCCCTATTTTCATCTGTGCAGTTTATCTACGTGCACCCCAAATCAGAAGAGTCGAGAGCAGGTGAAGAAAAAGCAAATCCAGTACCTCCCAAAATTATTTATTTATTAATTTTGTATACCATCCTTCACCCTAGCCCTGTTCAGAGGATGAGTGCAAAGGCTCAGAATGCAGAGGTAAAAGGTGGCACTTGACCTCTAAAGGGGAACAGCTGGCCACCAGCAGACTGGCCACCACAATGATGTAATCCCTCTCACCTCCATCCTCCCCACACAAAGAGGGAGCCCAAGAACCTTCTTCCAAGCAAATGAGGGGACTGGGCAAACACACTCCCCACGTAAATGTCAGGGACTGGGCAGAGGAGTAATGGTGGATGACCGCCTTCCCATCCTGTCCCCTCCAGGAAGGAGGAAGAGGAAGACAGTATAGATTTACAACAGTGGTTTGCTCAGCTCAGTCACAGCTCAGAGGCAGAGGAGGGGAAAGTTGGAAAATCATGGGAGAGCCAGAGCAACACCAGGCTGACACGTTGTCATTAGAAAGCATTCCAGACCCTCCATCTCCCAGAACCCGGCGAGCCTTAAAAGTAGGAGAGCAAAGAACTCAAAGACAGAGGGCACATAGCAGCACCCGTAGAAGTGATGAATGAGGAAGTCAGAGAGATGGGGTGAAGATTCACTCGGGTCAACGGCATTATCCAATAGGCTGGGTTCTATAGCCTCTTCTCTGTAAAGACTGAAATAAAAAAGGATGGTAAGAAACTTTTCCTTGTCTTTATAATTTCCTGGGCAACCAGCCAGGAGCCACTGATAGCATCCTGACAGTAAATAGCAGAGGATCAGCCATGTGCTCAAGGACTCCTGGAGGTGGGGCTTACAGAGACCTTTTGGTGTAAATCAGTGGCATAAATTGCACCCAGAAGCTGATAGGTAGCCAGTAGCATGTCTTATCTATTATTGTAGCACTAACTGTTCTCCATTAAACCAGTTATTTGATGATGACAGTGTACACTTTCCCCCTTCCTCCACAAAACAACAATGAACCCACAACACCTCATTTTTTTTTCCTCTCTGGAAAAGAAATGCAGATCCATAGTTTGATGAAGGACATGACAGGTTTTTCCCTTGTTGCAAAGTGTGCAGCCATCTTCCCCATCTGATATCCCTGTCTCATCGCCGGCATTTCCAGCTACCTTGCAACTTGGCATGTGGCTGACGCATCCATTGCATCTCCATTCTGCGGGCTTCCAGAAGACACTTCAATCCAATCGGAAAACCAGATGGCTTCAAAAGACCCTCATTTGCCTTCCAGGCAACATATGGAATATTAATTAATAATAGATTAATAGACCTTTCCCCATGTTAAATTTTAATCTGTTTGCTAGAGCTTTTTGTGCATGGAAAAACAATGGCTGCACTCGAGCGCTCATGTCATCTTTGCCTCTTGTCTCTTGGAGGAAACGACCTTCACGGGGAATGTATAAGAAGGGCGGAGGGAGATGCCGAGGGAAGCACAACATTTTGTTTCTTAAACTGCAGCTGCAATGGAACCACCCAGGGAGGAGAGAGAATTTAAAGAGCAGAGGGAGCAGCAGATCGATTTTGTGTCTGTGAACCCACAGAGGTCCCTGCACACATCCTGGTGGTCACATCTGAGTGGGTTTTTCTTTTTTCGCCACTGGTCCCAAGCTATCTGGAGGCTCAAAACCAGCACATCTTGTGGGGGCAGGTTCTATAATTTACCTATGTGCTGCAGGAAAAGGTACTTCCTCTTGTCAGCCTGGATTCTGCTGTCAATCAACTCCAGAGGGTGGAGGTTCTAGCATTATGAGACAGAGAGGAAAGAGCCCTCTCTAAATCGACAATATACATAAATTTATAGGGACGCGGGTGGCGCTGTGGGTAAAACCTCAGTGCCTAGGACTTGCTGATCGTATGGTCGGCGGTTCGAATCCCTGCGGCGGGGTGAGCTCCCGTCGTTCAGTCCCAGCTCCTGCCCACCTAGCAGTTCAAAAGCACTCTTAAGTGCAAGTAGATAAATAGGTACCGCTTTATAGCGGGAAGGTAAACGGCATTTCCGTGTGCTGCGCTGGTGCTGGCTCGACAGCTGCAGCTTCGTCACGCTGGCCACGTGACCCGGAAGTGTCTTCGGACGGCGCCGGCTCACGGCCTCTAGAGCAAGATGAGCACGCAACCCTAGAGTCGCACACGACTGGCCCGTACGGGCAGGGGTACCTTTACCTTACATAAATTTATAAGAATGTAGGAAGTTGCCTTATACTGAATCAGATCATCAGTCAATCTGGTTCAGTTTTCTCTACCTGGTAGGGACTCTCCAGGATTCCCCAAAGCTCCTTAGAGATCCCAGCGATGGAACCTCAGACGTTCTGCATGCCAAGCAGATGCTGGGTTATGGCCCTTCCCCCAAATGCATCTACTACCACATCTATGATGTCCCTCCCTTAAGTTGATTTTCCTCAACTTAAGAAGCCTCAATTTTTGCAACCTTTCCTCCTAACGGAATTACTCAGATCTCATGCTTAACCTCTGGAGGCCACTGCTAAATCCTACTGGAAGACAACTCTTCAGAAACTCACATAAACAATAAAAAATAATGGACAAGGCATTCCCAAAGGGCAGAAATATGGGCAAAATAAGAACAACAGTTTATCTGAGATAGGTAAGAAAAAACAACAAAGACTGTCTCTGGTAAAAATGGACTGTTGGGAATTTCCCGACCATTTCTATTATGCAAATGTCTTCATTGTACTGTTTTCAGCAAGTGCTAAAAACTTTTTGTTTAGGCAAGCCCAAACAGGCATGTAATTTTGTTGTGTTTCCTTTAGAAAATGCTGGTTTTCTCTATATTTTGATATTTTTATTATGTCTACAGTTTTTAAAGTCTTTTGAAATTGCTATCTTAATGAATATACCGTTTTATGTAAACCGTGTATGTTTATAAAATTTGAATTTTAAAAAATGCACCTTTCCCCCCCTGCCTGCCTGCCTGCCTCTCTGTCCCTCTTCCTCCCTGGTTTGCATGCATCTGAAAAAGCAAATAAATCCCAAGGGGTATTCATTTATCTATTGCAGCTTCTCAGGGTATGGAAATATTAAAGGATATGGTACAAATGCCTTTATATGCTGTTGACACAGAACTCGCGTGCTAAGGAGATCTACAGAAAACTGTTTTTCTCCTCCATGTTGATAAGCAGAGTAAACATATACTCATATGCAGGTCTTGGGGACCACTTACAACCTGAAAGAAAATGTCTTCTTATTCACTTGGCAATATTCATGATCCATGAGCTTTAGTACTGGGGAAGGGGCAGGAGGGGTCAGGCTGCTAAATCTCTCCAAGTCTTATTTTCATGCTCCTCTTTCTCTATCCCCTCTTCTATTTCAGGCGGAGGTTTATATTTCCTAAGCATTGATACAAATAACCAACAGAAAGAGAATTATGCACCTAGACAATGGCAAGAGCTTGCAGTACATGTGCCAATGAATCACTTGAGAGACTCAGACCTTGCAGCAAATTACGTGGTTTTGCAGGGAAGAGCAAAGAAGCAAAAGGGGGAAAGGAGGAAAGGTTGCCAGGGCAATGGAATTCTTTAGGAGTTATGGCTTTCATTTCTGTTGGAAAGACAGATAATTTTCCCTGTTCTGCACAAAATTGGGCTAGATAGAACACCTCAGCTGCACAATCAATCGCAATTGAAATTCTAAGTCAAGAGTCACTGTAGAGTACCAAGCTGTGCAAGAGTAAAAGATCCAGCAAAGGAATATATGCAAGAAACTGTGTGCTTCTTTCGAACGTTAAACAGCCAAGAGCATTGTGGCATCTTAGATTTATTGTGGCATGAGCTTCGCTGCACTAGAGCCCACTCCAACAGGCACATGAAGGTTCAGATCTAATTATATTGGTCTAATAAAACTACCGTTTATTAGACCAAGAATGAGCATCGTGCCTACAAGTAACTCCTGGTTTTCAATCCTGGTTTATAGCAACAACAATCTTTCCAGCTTTGCTATGTTAATTAAACACCTGCACCGGGAGAGAAATACATGTTATTTCAACACTATAAAATTAAGCCAAAGGTTACCTGGGTTTTGCAAAAGGTTTGGCATTTTTGTACATGCCAATATTCACAAGTGACCTGTGGATATTTCTGACCATTCTGGCAACTGAAATGTTTTGAGGAGTCATGTATGTATCACTCTAGAAAACTGCATTGATTCCATGTTTTGTGTGTGATTTCAATCTCTGATTCGAGTGTGGTGTCATGGTTAGAGTGTTGGACTAGGATCTGAGAGATCAGGGTTCAAATCCCCACTTGACCATGAAGCTCATTGTTTTGTCTCTCAGTCTACTTCAAAGGGCTGTTGTGGGGATTAAATGAGGTGGGGGTGGGGGGTGAACTCTGTGTGCCAACCCTGAGCTCCATGGAGAAAATGGTGGTATATAAATGTAAATAAATAAATAAATAAATAAATTCCTTTTGGTGTTCTCTGGCTATTAAATTTCCATTATTATTACAGTGGTACCTCGGGTTACAGACGCTTCAGGTTACAGACGCTTCAGGTTACAGACTCCGCTAACCCAGAAATAGTACCTCACATCAGGATGAGAAGAGAAATCGCGTGGCGGCAGTGGGAGGCGCCATTAGCTAAAGTGGTACCTCAGGTTAAGAACAGTTTCAGGTTAAGAACGGACCTCCAGAACGAATTAAGTTCTTAACCCGAGATACCACTGTATTATTATTAGTTGCGGTGGTGGCGATTATGTTGTTGAAGGTGTAGCAAGTTGGATAATTCAATTCAAATGAAGCCCCCAAACATGGATAGCTGTAGGTGGCTTAAGGATAGGGCCGGCCACATTTCACAGGGCTGGGCTGAGCATTTTGCAGAGTGAGGTGACTGCCTTGAAGTGACATATGCCAGGAGAAAGTGGTAGCAGTTCCCTGGCTGTTCCTCCTAACCACCCCAGCCTTCAGATGGAGAATTGAGCTATGCTGAGGTGACTGCCTTGAAGTGACATATGCTAGGAGAAAGTGGTAGCAGTTCCCTGGCTGTTCCTCCTTACCATCTCAGCCTTCAGATTGAGAATTGAGCTATGCATGCCACCTGGCCTTTTCTGGTCCTCCTAACTTAGCCTGCTGGCCCAGACACAGTGGAGGATGTTCTCCTGTCATCAGCGTTGGAGTAAAATTCAACTGCCAATTCAGCTGGCTCTTGTGCAGGCAGATGACACATGCGACCATCTCGCCCTTCGCTTCAGGCAGCAAAATGTTTCATGCTTGCAATGCATTGACAGTTTCGTTGAATCCAAAGATCTTAGAAACACTCTTCCTATGTTCCTATGGGGCCTTGTCACACTTTCAAGTGGCGTGCTGCAGGAGATTGAGCAAAGGAGGGAATTCCCATCTTTTTGGTAAATATGGGGAGGTGGCAATGAAGACAGGGGGCTAACTGTTTTATATGCATCACCAGAACACTGAGAGACTTCTTCCAGCTGAGCTCTTGGGCTTGCACTGGTATAGGGCAATGTAAAAGAGTCTGCAGTGCAGTGGAAGAGTGAGTCAAACACATAAGATCAGAGTCATGGGGGCTGACCTCCCTCCATTTTCAGCTGTCAGGAAAAGAGGTAAGCCTCCGCTCTCTTCATTTGTGGAATTATAGATATCCTGCCCAATTTCTCACTGAGAAATAATTGGCTGTCACCTGTCATTGTCCCCAGCCAGTGAGTGAAAAGGCCCTCACTTTAGTTTTAAAAGTCACAGACCCTCCGGGACAGCCCCTGATTTACAGAAGCTGTCCCTGATTTGATACTGGAGTGTCCTGCTTTTCCTTAGCATGTCCCTATTTTCACCCAGTAGTGATGTATGGAAGTGAGAGCTGGACCATAAAGAAGGCTGATCGCCAGAGAATTGATGCTTTTGAATTATGGTGCTGGAGGAGACTCTTGAGAGTCCCATGGACTGCAAGAAGATCAAACCGATGCATTCTTAAGGAAATCAGCCCTGAGTGCTCACTGGAAGGACAGATCCTGAAGCTGAGGCTCCAATACTTTGGCCACCTCATGAAAAGAGAAGACTTTCTGGAAAAGACCCTGATGTTGGGAAAGATGGAGGGCACAAGGAGAAGGGGACGACAGAGGACGAGATGGTTGGACAGCGTTCTCGAAGCTACCGGCATGAGTTTGACCAGGAGTGCCTCTGGTCCATGGAGTCATGAAGAGTCGGACACGAATAAACAACAACATTTTCACTGGAGAAATGTTGGAAGAATTCATTGGCCCATGGAGAATTCATTGGCCCATGAGAAGCTAAAAAAACACACACACCAGAGTTATTTGTCTCCCAAGCCACCTGAAGGCAATCCTGTATAGGGAAGTTTTTTTTAATGTTTAATTTTTATTATTTAAATATTTTAATATATGGTGGAAACTGCCGAGAGTGGCTGGGTCAGCCCAGTAGATGTGTGGGGTATAAATAGTAAAATTATCATTATGGAATGGGACGTCCCTATTTTCATCAGAGAAATGGTGGAGGGTATGAAGTCATTGTACTATGCAGTTCTCCTAATATAAACCTTTACCCAGCCCCCCAATATAATGCATTGTACCGTATTGTTAATTTCACCCATAAATGTATCTTTATGCGCACTGCCCCCAATATATGCATTTTCCTACACATCTTGGGGTTGGAGAACTGAATCACACAATTTGGAGAGGAGCAAATTGAAAAGGATAGCTGTGTTCTGATTTGTGTACAGTGATACCTCGCAAGACGAATGCCTCGCAAGACGAAAAACGCGCAAGACGAAAGAGTTTTCTGGTTTTTGAGTCGTTCCGCAAGACGAATTTCCCTATGGGCTTGCTTCGCAAGACGAAACATCTTGCGAGTTCTTGCGAGTTTGTTTCCTTTTTCTTAAAGCCGCTAATAGCCGTTAATAGCCGCTAAGCCGCCAACAGCCGCTAAGCCGCTAATAGCCGTGCTTCGCAAGACGAAAAAAACGCAAGACGAAGAGACTCGCGGAACGGATTAATTTCATCTTGCGAGGCACCGCTGTATTACTGTTGTTGTTGGTGGGTGTGTTTTTTTTAGGAGATGCAAATTAGATAGTCTCCCATTAAAACATGAATGAAACCACTTTTCCTCCCCCATCTTTCTGCTAAGTCTCTTCTCTTATAAAACTACTTTTATATTTGATTCATATTTGACACAGTTAAAAAACTCCAGATGTATTTAGCCTAGGTGTATGTATTTCTCTCGGTTAAATGGCATTTATATCCTGCTTTCCCTCCAGTAAGTTCAGTGTGGTGTCCATGGTTCTGCCCCTCCTGTTTCATCCTTACAATCGCCCTGTGTGGTAGGCTCAGCTAAGAGATTGTGAGTGGCCGTTGAGGTCAGCCGTTGAGTCTTATGGCTAAATAGAGATTTAAGCCTCCATCTGCCCAATTCCACTCTTACCACTGCCTGACACTTTGGCTCCATCAACTTTATATTCCTGGCAATGGGCCTATTTGTGCTCCAAGAACCTAAGTAGCACCAATCAGTGCTTTTCTCCAGCTCTGTTTGCAGCTTGCTTCTCTGGATAAATAGAGCTGTCAGTTCTTCTGAACATGTATCTGGAGTGAGTGATGCTAATCATAACTTTGGGGAAAGCATGTTGACAGCTCTAAACACTCCCACTAGTCATAAAACAACTGAAAGATGTTAGGGATAGCTGTGATGTGACCATAGCTGCATAATGATCATATTTTTTCTCCTTTCTATTTTTTCCATTTTTTTTGACTGGGCTGCTGCTCAAGAAAAAGAAAGATGAGAGGGAAGTTGAAAGGGCACATTAACGCTAGTGATTTAAGGCTCTTTATTTCTCTACCCACCAAGCTTGGCATCGGGCACTTTTGATGGGCAAATTGACAATTGGATTATTGTAAAAATAAAAACAATGCTTCTCTATATTAGCAAAAGATTGGGTGGTGGAGGGTGCTCAATTTGGAACGATGAGTCTAAGATGAAAAGCTATGTGAATCCTCTAATTTATGTAAATAGCCACCTGCAGTGTTTTGTACTTTTAAAAGATAGAACGGAAGGAGAAGAGAAAAATGGAAAAAGATAGGTGGATGGTAAATTGATTGGTAGATAGATAAAGATGAGTGCTTTGCACCAAGAACCTAAGAAGAGCATTGCTGGATGAGACCAAAGGCCTATATAGTCCAACATCCTTAAAAAGCAGAATATGAAGGAAATAGTTGCCCCTTGCTGTTGTTTCCCAGTGATTGGGTATTCAGAGACATGTACCCTTTGACACTGGAGGTAATAGACATCATAGCCATGGATTGCCTGAACCTCTGTGGTTTTGGTCAAATTCCCTTTTAAAGCCATCCAAATTAGTGGCCAGCACTCTGTCTTGTGGAGGCAAATTCTGTAGCACAGTGTGAAGAAGCACTTTCTCTTGTCTGACTGGAATCTTCTAACATTCAGCTTCATTAGGTACCCCCACGTTCTAGTATTATGAGGAAGCAAAAAGAAAACCATTTCTCCCCACATCATACATCATTGTATAGATCAAGTTATCATATTCAAATACCTTCCAATTGTCCCTGTTTTAATGGGGCATTCCTGGAATTACAGAAGCCATACTGGCTTCTGCTTTGATCCTGGAATATCCAGCACTAGCGCCTGGTGGGAGTCAGCTGACTTCAGCTGGAGCACAGCACAAAAAGGAGTTTCAACTTTTGGTGCTGCACAAGTCAGCAGCACCAAAAGATACAAGGAAATAAGAGTGGCACCACCTTCTGCCAATCAGGCTTCTGTGCCTCTTTAGGTTGCTGCCTTCAGCAGCTTCCTCTTTAATGGTTTTTTTAAAAAATAAAATTTTATTAATTTTCTTTTTTTCTCTCATCACAAATATACTTATATCCATAACATACAATTTGTATAACATCTCCCCCTCCCTCCCTTTGGAATTCCCTCAACTTCCATCTCTGAGTTACTATCCTCCCCATTGTATTCTGCTGTTTTTTTCTACAAAATACTTTCCCTTTGTTACAATACCTCGGTCCAGTATACCTGAAGGAGCATCTCCACCCCCATCATTCAGCCCGAACACTGAGATCCAGCGCTGAGGGCCTTCTGGCGGTTCCCTCATTGCAAGAAGTGAGGTTACAGGGAGCCAGACAGAGGGCCTTCTCAGTAGTGGCGCCCACCCTGTGGAACACCCTCCCTTCAGATGTGAAGGAAATAAGCAGCTATCCTATTTTTAAAAGACATCTGAAGGCAGCCCTGTTTAGGGCTGTATTGTAATTCTGTATTGTTTTTAACACTTGATTGGAAGCCGCCCAGAGTGGCTGGGGAAACTCAGCCAGATGCGAGGGGTATAAATAAATTATTATTATTATTATTATTATTATTATTATTATTATTATTATTCCCACTCTTTTTCAAAATTACTATTGTCCTTTTCCCAAAGTCTATTTGTCAGCTTTGCCAACTCCACATAGTTCATCAGTTTTTTCTTGCCACTGTTCTTTTTATGGAATTTCTCCAGTCTTCCAGTTCTGTTCTATCAATATTCTCGCTGCCGTCATAGCATTCATGAATAATGTCCTTTTCTCTTTTGGCAGGTCTTGCCCTAAGATACCCAACAGAAAGGCTTCTGGCTGCTTAACAAATGTTATTCTAAACATTTTTTTCGATTCATTATGTATCATTTCCCAATATATTTTAACACTTTTACAATCCCACCACATATGGTAAAAAGTTCCTTCAACTTCTTTACACCTCCAACACTCCCTCTGTTCATTTTTATATATTTTTGCCAATTTAACCGGTGAAATATACCATATATACATCATCTTCATACAGTTCTCTTTTAACAATATACAATCTGTAAATTTCAAATTTACTTTCCAGAGTTTTATCCAATCTTCAAATTGTATATTGTGACCTATATCTTGCACCCATTTGATCATAACTGATTTTACTTCCTCATCTTTCATTTCCCATTCCAAAAGGATGTTGTACATCTTTTAAAAATAATTTTGAGTTCTCTTCTATTACTTCCTTTTGGAATTTAGAAACTGTATATAGAAAGCCTTTCTCTGAAGATATCTTTTAGCTGCCTGTGGTGCAACCCACTTTGAAGACGTTCCTTTATTTCATCATATTAGCTTCCTCTTTAATGTTGATTCGCTTTTCTTCTTCTTCTTCTTCTTCTTTGGCAATCCCTCATAGCCGAGTAAGATTGTCTTCCATGAACATGATCTTAACAGTGAGTCCATAAGTGACTGTGGAGACCAATTCTGGATCCACACGTCCTTCCAACAGTGGGGACATTGGTTTCCCGGCAGAATTTGATAATGGTGACGGTTTGCCAAGTGTGCCTTCCTCTTAGCACGATTCTCTCTTTCGTCCTGAGTTCGAGTGTCTTCAAAGCCTGTAAAGCTGTTCTCCAATTGGAGCACTTGTAGGCTAGTGTTTCAAAGTTGTCGGTGTTTATACTACATTTTTTAAGATTTTCCTTGAGAGAGTCTTTAAACCTCTTTTGTTGACCACCAGCATTACACTTTCCATTTTTAAGTTCAGAATGGAGTACAGTAGTTGCTTTGGAAGACGGTAATCAGGCATTCACACAACATGACTAGTTCAATGAAGTTGATGTTGAAGAATCATTGCTTCAACACCTTCTTCGCTGCTTCTATTGCATCTGCAGAAAACAGCAGCAGGAGACTCTTTCAGGTGGTTTGCAATCTATCGGAACCACCTTCGTCATCAGGGCTGGGTTGGGAGCCCAAGATCTCCTGCAATGCTTTTGCGAAGTTTTTTGCAGATAAAGTCACCCAGATTCGGAAGGAGGTAGACTCCACCGTGGGAGCAGGGCCGGGGCTGGAGTGCTAGAATCCTGTCTAGTCATGTTATATGGGATCAATTTCAATCTGTTACCTCCGAGGATGTGGACAGGCTGCTTGGACGAGTGAAACCAACCACCTGTCTTCGTGATCCTTGTCCATCCTGGCTGATAAAAGCAAGCCAGGAAGGGCTGGGCGATGGGCTCTGTGGGGTGGTGAATGCTTCCCTCTGTAGGGTGGTGAATGCTCTGTGAGGGAGCCTTCCCAGACCTGCTGAAAGAGGCAGTCATTAAACCGCTTCTTAAAAAAACATCTTTAGACCCAGCCATTATGGCCAACTATCGCCCAGTCTCAAATCTTCCATTCTTGGGCAAGGTGTTTGAGTGGGTGGTTGCTGAACAACTCCAAGCACGCCTGGAGGATGCAGACCATTTGGATCCCTTCCAATCGGGATTAGGCCTCACCATGGGACTGAAACTGCCTTGGCCGCGCTGGTCAATGATCTCTGGTGGGCTAGGGGCAAAGGTGAGAGCTGATTCCTAGTTCTGCTGGATCTCTCAGCGGCCTATGACACCATCGACTGTAACATCCTTCTTTACCGTCTAGTGGGGCTGGGAGCTGGGGGCACTGTTACAGAGTGGTTCCGCTCCTTTCTCCTGGGCTGTGTCCAGAAAGTGGTGTTGGGGGATGAGTGTTCAGACCCCTGGGCTCTCAATTGTGGGGTGCCTCAGGGTTCCGTCCTCTCTCCCATGCTTTTTAATATCTATACGAAGCTGCTGGGAGAGATCATCAGGGGGTTTGGGCTGGGTGTTCATCAGTATGCAGATGACACCCAGCTCTACCTCTCTTTTAAATCAGAACCAGTGAAGGCGGTGAAGGTTCTGTGTGAGTGCCTGGAGGCGGTTGGAGGATGGATGGTGGCTAACAGATTGAGGTTGAATCCTGACAAGACAGAAGTACTGTTTTGGGGGGACAGGGGGCGGCTGGGTGTGGAGGACTCCCTGGTCCTGAATGGAGTAACTGTGCCCCTGAAGGACCAGGTGCGCAGCCTGGGAGTCATTTTGAACTCACAGCTGTCCATGGAGGCACAGGTTAATTCTGTGTCCAGGGCAGCTGTCTACCAGCTCCACCTGGTACACAGGCTGAGACCCTACCTGCCTGCGGACTGTCTTCCCAGAGTGGTGCATGCTCTAGTTATCTCCCGCTTGGACTACTGAAATGTGCTCTATGTGGGGCTACCTTTGAAAGTGACCCAGAAACTGCAATTAATCCAGAATGTGGGAGCTAGACTGGTGACTGGGAGCGGCCGCCAAGACCACATAACACCGGTCTTGAAAGATCTACATTGGCTCTCAGTACTTTTCCGAGCACAATTCAAAGTGTTGGTGCTGACCTTTAAAGCCCTAAACGGCCTCGGTCCAGTATACCTGAAGGAGCGTCTCAATCCCCATCGTTCAGCCCGGACCCTGAGATCCAGCGCTGAGGGCCTTCTGGCGGTTCCCTTATTGCAAGAAGTGAGGTTACAGGGAACCAGACAGAGGGCCTTCTCGGTAGTGGCGCCCACCCTGTGGAATGCCCTCCCTTCAGATGTGAAGGAAATAAGCAGCTATCTCCTCTTTAAAATACATTTGAAGGCAGCCCTGTTTAGGGAAGTTTTTAATAGTTAATGCTGTATTGTTTTTAACACTTGATTGGAAGCCGCCTAGAGTGGCTGGGGAAAATCAGCTAGATGGGTGGGGTATAAATAAATTATTATTATTATTATTATTATTATTATTATTATTATTATTATTATTAAACACTGGTGACCTTTGCTTCTTTCAGTACGCTGTCAATAGTTCACCTGTGTTCCCAATGATGTGTAGAATTTTTCGGAAACACTGTTGATGGAATCTTTTGAGCAATTGGAGGTGGTGTTTATAAGTGGCCCATGTTTCACAAGCATACAATAAGGTTGTCAGTACAATAGCTTTGTAAACAAGCATTTTGGTTTCCCTGTGGATGTCCTGGTCCTCAAACAATCCGCAATTCAATCAGGAGAAAGCTGAATTCACAGAGTTCAGGCAATGCTGGATTTCGGCATCAATGTCAGCCCTTGTGGATTTGCTTCTAGAATGATGCAGAACATTGGGCCAATCAGTGCTTTGCTCGCATGGCCAACCTTTCTCAGTGAGCTCCAGTAGGGGTGCACAGAGGAGCTTTTATCAGAGAGCAAAAGAAACACCCATCTTCTTCTGCTCCACTGCTTTGCTACGCCCATGGGCCTCAAAGTGGTGCATTGATTGGTCAGGCCACTGTCAAATATGAGGCAGGTTGGTGCAAGCCTGTTGCTGGGTCATTACTTGTTAGTAGAAAACTACCTAGACTCTCTAGTTAGGGATGGAGAACTTGTGGATTCTTAACGCCCCTTAGCTCCAGCCAGCATGGGCAGTAGTCAGGGATGATGGGAGTTGTAGTTGTATTAGATGGGAGTTGTAGTCCAACAATATCTGGAAGGGAACAGGTTTCTCATTCCTGCTCAAAGCATTGGTAATTGTCAGAAGATACCTAGTTTTGTGCTGGATATATATCACCAGGCAGGAAATTTCATTTTACAGTAGGGAGGAAATTGACAATGACCTTTGGGTTGTTCATTTCCTTGGTGGTACATCTAAATTTTAAAACAGAAACAAATGAAATCCTCAGAACTCTGAAATGGAACTAAATGTATGTGGTGTTGCAAGAACATTCCATTAATGCATTATGAATTCCATAAATATCATATGAAAGGTGCAGATGTAGTGAGAATTCATAGTGCAATTTGCATCTATCATGCCACATTAGTGGAATTGGTCAATAAAATAGCTCCACACATTCAAATGACTCTCTTTTTAATTAAAAATAGTGACTAATAGCTTTAGATGGGGGAAGAGAAACCCTATTACACTGAAAACACTACAAGACAGCTTTTATGAGCTCCATGTCTTGGGCTTGTTGTGAAATATTACATTAACCAGTGACCACTGGTGGAGAATGTACAAAGGAAGGGAGAGGTGCATACAGAATACATTTCCAACAATATGTCCTTATTTTCTAAAACCTTTCTCTTTTTAAAAAAAATCCATCTGCCTCTTTTTTTCTTTTTTCTTTTGCATTGTTGCAGTGCCCTGTTAAGCCTTTGCTAGCATAAGTTGTTATAGATGTACAGTGGTACCTTGGGTTAAGAACTTAATTCGTTCTGGAGGTCTGTTCTTAACCTGAAACTGTTCTTAACCTGAAGCACCACTTTAGCTAATGGGGCCTCCTGCTGTGATTTCTGTTCTCATCCTGAAGCAAAGTTCTTAACCCGAGGTACTATTTCTAGGTTAGCGGAGTTTGTAACCTGAAGCGTCTGAAACCTGAAGCGTCTGTAACCCGAGGTACCACTGTAATTCTTTAGAGCAGTGTTTCCCAACCACTGTTCCGCGGCACACTAGTGTGCCGCGAGATGTTGCCTGGTGTGCCGCGGGAAAAATTAAAAAATTCGAAAGATTTTTTTTTTAAGTCAAATTTTTGATTGGGGCGCCGTCACTAGATGACCCCTGGGGTTCCCTCCCTCCCTCCCGCTCTGCGCCTCCCTCCTCCTCGGAGGCCCTTCCTGGCTCTCGGCCAAGGCTTGGCGGCTGCCACTCACTCACTCGCTCGCCCACCCATCCCTCCATCCCTGCACCCGGCCTCTCCCCCTCCGTCCCCGGCGTGGGGGCTGCCGGGATCCGTAGTCCCCTCGCCCTTGGGCTCCGCACCCACGCGGGGTGCGCGAACTACGTTTCCCAGCGTGGCCTGGTGGGCCGGGCGTTTTGTTTGAAGCGCTCTTCTCCCGGCCATGGAATGAGCGCAGCGGCGCCGGCCGGGCAGGCAGGGGCTCTTCCACGCAGACCCCGCGCAGCCTGCCTGCGCCCCCGCGGAGATCGGGCGGCAGGATGGAGCCCGGGGATCCCCGCGGAGGCGGAGTGGCGGAGGCTGCGGCTGCCCCCCAGGTAGGGCTGCGTCGGGGGGGGGGTTATTTTTGCAATGCTGCATCCGCGCCGGAGGGGACGCATCGGACCATGGAGAGACTCCTTGGCGGGCGTGCAAGGCAATGCATGCGTGCAGGCGTTGCATGGAGTGCAGTGCAATGCAATGGCAACGCGGCGCCCTGCATGCATGCATGCAACTTCCACCAGCGCTCCGGACTTGGCAGGTGAGGGGGGTCCCCAGTGGGCGGCAGAGAGAGCCGGGAGGGCGAAGGGGAGCCGGGGGGGAGCAGCGCTGCTCCCTGAGACGAGCCTGGGGGAAAACTTCGGCGTCGTTGCGCCGGGTGTTGGATGCGGAGGCTTGCGGGGGCCCCTCACCTGCAAAACCTGGTCGCCTCTCATATATTTCGTGCATTGCATTCATCGCCCGCTTTCTCCTCCAAGGAGCTCCCGGGGGCGCGCGTGGTTCTCCCCGTGTTATCCTCGCAACAACAGCCCTGCGAGGTGGGTCAGGCGAGTGGCCCAAGGGAGCACCCAGGGATTGTCCTGGCCAGGTGGGGTGATTTGAACCCTGCTCTCTGCCCGGTCTTCGTCCTCATTTAGCCCCCACATGTGCATGACTGTGCATGACTGAGGTTTTCCCCCCTCGTCTTGGCTATGGTGTGAGTCTGTGCTGTTAATTAATGGGGTTCTGCCTTCGGAGAAGATGAGCCAGCCCTCAAGGAGGTGATTATGTAATTTGCTAGCAATTCATGTCCCTCCCGGAGTGACGCTGCGCGCTGACGTCACGGGGCTGTAATGGTGGTGTGCCTCGAGATTTTTTTCATGAAACAAGTGTGCCTTTGCCCAAAAAAGGTTGGGAAACACTGCTTTAGAGTTCATTTCCACTCTGAGGATCTCTAGAATCATATAGGATTGTAGAGCTGGAAATGACCCCGAAGCTCATCTAGTCCAACCCATGCAATGCAAGAATCCTAGCGAAAGAATCCATGAAAGATGGTCATCCAAACTCTATTAAAAGCCTCCAATGAAGTAGAATCCACCTCCTTCTGCAGCAGTCCGCTCCACTGTTGATCAGCTCTTACCACCAGCAAGTTTTCCCTAACGTTTTGTCGGAATCTCCTTTCTTGTAACTTAAATCCATAGGTTTGAGACCTATTCTCTGGAGCAGCAGAAAGCAAGATGTCAAATCTCAAAAGTGGCATTGGAATGGATCCATCATACTTCTAATGCACAGGCTTGTAAACACATATACAAGCTTCAAAACTGGACTTTTAACAAGGGTGGGCTGAAAGCTTCCTTATGTTTCAAAGGGAACAATCCTGACTCCTTCCTGGGAGCAGAAGGGCTGGAGAGTGTGGCAGAGGCACCATGGCATCTGAAACCCTGCTGTTCACACCAGCCAGTACAGAAAGTGTGGAGTTGTGGTTTTGTTTCATGTTTGTTTTCTTTTTGTTTCATGAGTCAGCAGCTGGCTCACACAGCTTAAAGGACTTGGAGGAATTTGTAATCTCCATGCCCATTTCCTCCATTTTGAAAACACCCCCTTTCATTTTAACCACCTGGAACCATTTTATATCATGAGCAAACATGGCTAAATCACTGCTGTCCCCTAACTCTGGTTCATTTATTAACATGTTTTTAAAAGCACAGACTTCAATACTGATGCTAAGGGAACTTCCTACGTGTCGCTATTGGGAGAATTGTCCATTTGTTCCCTATCTTTCTGCTTCCCAGTCCTTAACCAGTTATTTATCTGTAAGAGGCACTGTCTTCTTATCTCATGACTGCTAAGAAGGGATATAGACAAATCATTTTTGTCCCATGTCAGGATGACAGTATTGGGATAGATGTTCAAATTATCTGACCCAACAGATGGCCGCTTCCTATGCCCCATATTCAAATCTCATCAAGGCTCAGTCCCACATTTAGATTTCAGTGTCAGCACTCTGCCATGGAATATGTGACATGAAAACGTGAGGGCAAGAGAATCTGTTCAGAGTTCACATCACTCAATACTTACATCCAAAGCAACTGGGATTAGAGGAAAGAGCTTCTAGGCTTAAAGGACATGTGGATCATAACTTCCTTGGAGATGTGCAACCTCTTCCTATGCATATTAACTGAGATGTAAATCCAGCTGTGGTCAATGGGGTTTACTCTCACCTAGGAGAGCATAGCAGTGCATTCCATTGAGCTTTTGAGGGGCATGATGAACAGATGTTTACCAGGAATGTGGTAAATGTGACATGACAGAAGTACTGTTTTGGGGGGACAGGAGGCAGGCAGGTGTGGAGGACTCCCTGGTCCTGAATGGGGTAACTGTGCCCCTGAAAGACCAGGTGCACAGCCTGGGAGTCATTTTGGACTCGCAGTTGTCCATGGAGGTGCAGGTCAATTCTGTGTCCAGGGCAGCTGTCTACCAGCTCCACCTGGTACACAGGCTGACACTCTATCTGCCCGCAGATTGTCTCACCAGAGTGGTGCATGCGCTAGTTATCTCTCGCTCGGACTACTGCAATGCACTGTGTGTGGGGCTACCTTTGAAGGTGACCCGGAAACTACAACTAATCCAGAATGCGGCAGCTAGACTGATGGCTGGGAGCGGCCGCCGAGACCACATAACACCGGTCTACATTGGCTCTCAGTACATTTCCAAGCACAATTCAAAGTGTTGGTGCTGACCTTTAAAGCACTAAACGGCCTCCATCCAGTATACCTGAAGGAGCATCTCCACCCCCATCGTTCTGCCCAGACACTGATGTCCAGCTCTGAGGGCCTTCTAGTGGTTCTCTCACTGCGAGAAGTGAGGTTACAGGGAACCAGGCTGAGGGCCTTCTTGGTAGTGGCATCTGCCCAGTGGAATGCCTTCCCACCAGATGTCAAAGAAATAAACAATTAGCTGACTTTAACACAAATGAACAGTTTGCTCCGACTGAGGACTAAAAAGTGGTTTCCCCAGGGGAAAAGCAGTGGTACAAGAAGAAGTGTGGATAAGCCCCTAATCTTGCTTTTCCACCCTGGACCTCATGGCTGTGTACATTTTTCTTCCCTCCCATGTTTTAGATTTGTAACAGCCCTGTGAAGTAGTCTAGGTTAAGTTAACAGATGTACATAAGGAGCAGTTCTTGTCAATAGATTGCAGTGCAGGTGATGGAGGAATGCAAGGGGCCCGATCCACGTACAGTGGAAGGTCCTATTGGCATCCCGATTACAGGGGCCAACCAGATGCCTATATAAAAACTAAAAACAGGACCTGAGCACAACAGCACTCTCCTCATTTGTGGCAGTTGCACATTGGGGTAACTAATGCAATGCCCTCCAGATGTTACTGGACTACAACCCCCATCATCCATGGTAATTGACCATGTTAACTAAGGTTGATGGGGGTTGGCATTCAACAGCAACTGGAGGGGAACAGGTTGGCTATCCCTGGGTCAAAGGAACAGATGTGATCTCCCAATCATGACCTTGCAACCGGGCTGTATGGCTCAGAGGCTCTTTAAGAATCTCTCCTTTCTTTTGTCACCTGCAGGAATCCTCGGGTGGATCTGGTGCCTAATGAGTTGTTCTTTTGCATTTTTAAATGGGTCCAGAAGAAAAGTACGACATGTGCTGAATGAGGTCATCACGGCAGGCAGTCCAATTAGCTAAAAATAAGACTGCAAATGTTCTTTGGATTGGCAGAGGCAGGAGCCTCCAAGAGTGTCATAATCAAATTGCTACCTTTTTTCCAGAAGGTTTCACAAGACCTTGTACCTCCCAATGTGTTTCAGACCCCAATAACTGCTCTGAGAAGGGCAAAGGATGGATCTAAAAAAAGAGAGAAGTCAGCACTGGATTTTTATTGCATTTTTAAAACCTGCTCATCTTCCTGCTATGCTTACAATTATCCGGACAGAAAACATCTGCTTTTGTCCATTAAGGAGTAAAGATTAGTAGCTTTTATTTAAACTTGGCATTCTCGGTTATTTACTGGGACTTGGGGGGGGGAGGGGGAGAGAAATTGGAACCTAATTACAGAGCAGATGCTGAGAGTGGTATTTATTCACCAAAACCGCACAGGTCATTCATTAAAATCTCAGTTTTAATTAGCAAACACCTGTTTTGTGTTTGATTTTACACTGATACGTACTGTCTGCAATTTGCTTTCTTCAGTGCAAGCAATTAGATAGCCCTGACAGTAACAGTTAATCTAATTAGAACAGGGGTGCCCTGGGAGGCAGACACTGACTTCAAGAAATTGCACACACATAATCACAGCTCCATTCCATTAGAGGCTAAAGTTAGTGCAGTATCCCACCCTTCCCGATTCATATGCAGGATTGTCTCTCGGTGTGAGAGTTTGTGTGTAGGTATAAGAGGCAAATGAAACTGGATGTGAGAGCCATCACACATGCAATCTGTCTGCACATGTTCAAATAGTGCTGTGCCAAAATCCACACTCCCATTTCTTGAAATTTTTCTTTCTTGAAAAAAGAGACTCCACTCCCTGGTAGTGACTCATCTGCAGAACATTTTTGAAGTTTCCCACAACAGAATTTATTTATAATTTTGATGGGGATTGGATTGAGGTTTATTTATTATTGCAAGGTGGCAGAGGGTGGTGTGGCACCCCCCCATTCCATTAAGCACAATAGGAGGCGTTACTTCATGACTGATGCCTTCCTCTTGGGTTTAATTGAAGTATGGGAGGCCAGGGAGGCTGAGATTGGTGAGTTCACTGGTTTTGTTGTTAAGGGAAGTTCTGGCAATTCAAAATCTCAATCCCAGTGAAGAAACATCAAACTTGAACTGAAATGGAGATGGGGTGGAAGAAGACCAATGCAGTGAGTTCTATAGGTGATCCTCTCTTGAGTGTTGGATGGTCGCAATACTCAAAATATCTACATTTGTATTGCTTTGCTCTTAGCTTTGATGACGCCAAAGAGGAAATTGAGCTCAACATCCAATTAGTATAAAGGATGGATATTGATTATAAATACCTAGATGAATATGTGCTTGTTACTTTAGTCTTGCAGTTTACTGCCTTTAACACAGGTCTGATCTGCAATCAACATCATCATTTTTAATTTGTATACCGTCCTTCTATCTTACAATACTCAAGGCGGTTTGCAAGCTGAAGAAACAAAAAATGTACATTTTGTAACAATCTAATGCAATACAAAAATGTGATAATAAAACATAACTTTAAAATAAGCAACATCAAAAAAAAGAAACATTCAACAATCATTAGAATAGCATAAAATAATAATATCAGCATATAATATATATATATATATATCAGCATATAATATATAATCATATATATATATATGATTCACTCTTAACAGTTACAATAAATAATTTCTAAACTACAATAAATAAAACAACGGCAAGCCACAGTACATCAAATAATACAATACAAATTGAGAAGCAGAGACTAGAGGATGGAGCAAGGCAGGTGGAAGAAGGACTTGCCTGATGAGGTCTCTCCCCTCACAGTGATAATAATAAACAAATACAAGTGAGCAATGAAGAACTTGCCCAAGAGCTACACATGACCACCAGTTTATTGCTGGAGATCCAGCACTTGTTAAAGAAGGGATGGGGAGCCTTGGCTCCTTGGATGTTCCTGGACTACAATTCCAATCATCCTCTCACCACTGGCCATGCTGATTCAGGCTGATGGGAGTCCAATGACACCTGGAGAGCTGCACATTCCCTGCCCCTGTGTTAAAGGATCAGCTATAGGGATTAGTTCAAAAATAGAGTATCGCCCTATTTGTTTCAGGTAAAGTTCTATAATATATGTGCTTGTTCTGAACAAGTTGTTCGAGAATTCTGAATTAGAAGCAAACATGGTTTGGAAATACATGATGATGATGAACCCATTGCTTCACTTCTACTTAGTTTTCCAAAGAGAACAATTTGCCCAGAAGCAGGGAAGAAGGCAAACAACAGAGAACTCTGCCACAGGAGTTTAATTCAAAGAGAGAGAGAGAGAATACACAACATTCCCTCTCATTATTCGAACTTAAAAAGGAACCATATTTTTGGTAAACTGTTGCTTTGGTCTTGGAAAAAGAATGAATCGCTGCAATGTAAAAGAACGCGGCTCTCTGCAGCAGTAAGTATGCAAAAACCAAGCCAAGGAATTGAATTTAATTTTATCCAAGCTTCAGCAGGGCTGAAAAGAGAGTTTCACAACACTGACTGTTTCTGATTGCATGCAAAGTCTTATCTGTGCCCTGAAACTGTTATGGGAATTAGGGAATAAAGAGCATTTACACAGTACTTTCCAGCTGATGCTTCCACTTCTTTTTTAAAGATATATTTGGTTTCCTGCAGTCCCGAAGTGAAATTGTCCTCCCTAACTGACCACCTCATCCAGGACATGGGATAGCCACTTCATCTATTCTTTTCAGGTGGTAGGGGAAATATAATGAAATTGGTTTTCTTTGTGAGGGGGTACCTTTGTCTCATACATTTGAAAAATAACCAGGTTTTTGTTTTTAAAAACTTTTTCATTTCCAGTTTTTCATTTTATATAAAAACAAAGGAAAATTATAATTGATGTGAAATGAGTCCAATGAAGCATGAATAAACCACCAGGAATATTGAAGAGGAGTCATGGCCTTAAACTGTTTGATGCAGATTGTGTTACATGTATGACAACACAGCCAATCACATCAACAATGTTACTAACAATAATGCATATTGGATTTATTTCACAGTAAGAATACATTATAACATCGCAA